>NW_011502969.1:0-14407 GCF_000495115.2 Populus euphratica
ACTTAAAAAGAGGCATCTCTAGCAATGCTTTTATCATTGATGTTATTATCCTAGTAGCTTCTAAATCGGATGATTTCACGAGTTAACTTATGAGTTTAACAACCTTGCTTTCAGGTCTTTCTTTATTATATAATATCCAAAAGAAATATCAAATACATAACCAATAAAATATTTCTATTTGTGTGTATCCTTATATCTTAAATATTATATATGAGAAATTCTACTTGATGTGTTGTGATATTCTTTTAAATCCTTGTAATATATCCATTTAACATATGTAATATTGTTATTTTTTTTCTTGGGGCTTTTATTATTAATTTTAGGATCCACTTAGCCATATAAAACAATATTTAGAGTATTCATTCATGCAAAAACTTTTTTACCATTTAAAAAAGTCTTATCACTATCAACACCTTTGAGTTAGTATGAATTGAATTGTAATAATGATTTAACTTTAGTATATTTTATAATTCTAATTATTAATTTGAAATTGTCAATGGAATAATTAAACCTCAGATCAAAGATTGGTAATCAACAACATATCTATCTAATTATAAAAAAATAAAAAGATAAAATAAAGCAATAATTAAGATTTATTAAATAGTAGTGTTGTAGGGACATTTCAGCGAACCATATATTAAAAAGGTAATATTAGAAAAATAAGTCGCTATCTAATTTTATGATTACTAGAAAACTTTAATTGGTCATCAGAAATTCTAGATAATAAATTAATTATGTAATAGATAATATAACAATCATGTTATACATTTTATCTAAGATAGCTAGCTTCATATTTGTTTTTAATAATAAAAATATTTAATATGAATAAATACTAAAAATTTACTTAAACTAGTACATGTGTTAAATTTAAACTAAACTAAAGGAGTGATTTTAAACTTGGTTCTGGAAGCAGTCCAATCTCCATCGTCACAAAAGACATGCATCCAATCTCCACCGTCACAAAAGACATGCATTAGACGAGTAAGGGTGATGAGTCATTAATATATATAAATATGTTCAAGACTATATTGGTTAAAGTGAATCTAAAAACTCTCATTCACATTTTAATGGACCTATATAGGATCGTATCCAACCCAAATTTAGTTGTAGCATCAAAAAAGATTGTTTGAAAAATAAAAATACAAGAATAAATTTACTTAGCATCAATATAAATATAGAAAATTCAAATTCAAATAAAAAATAAATATTTAAAAATAATATTTATGATTAGAAAAAATAATTTTAAGGTTTTAAAAATAATTACTTTTATAATTTTAAAAACAATATTGTCATCATGTATGACTTCTTTTAATGAAGGTGATTGACTAAATAGATAGAATATCAGTGATTAGTACTTAAAAGTGCATTTTTATCATGAATAGAATAGCAGCTCAAAAGATTATTTCCAAAGACATTCTAAAACCCACATGTTCATATTCATAAAAAAGAACCCTTTGTTATATATTTTTATTTACAAAATAAAGAGTCACAAATTAATCATTTATGTTACCTATTAGGCAATATCTTAGGATAACATCAAGTAATGGTTTATTTATCCTAGGTTGAGATTTTATAAATAATTATAATTAATATAAAACATAAATCACAATGAAAAATATCATAACTTAAAAATATTTTATACATGTTGAAAATAAATGATTTTAAGATGTGAAGATAATAATTAGTGACTATTCATTTATCTAGGTTGATTTTTACACAATATAAAAATTTAATAAAAAATATAATATCTCAAAAATATAATAAAATCATGTGTTAAACAATTTTTCTATCCTTTTGGCAACATTCAATGATAATACCCAATGATGGTTAATTTATTCTTGATTAGTTTACAAATAATAAAACTATTAATATATAACATGAATTGCAACAAAAAATATTATAGCTTGAAAATATTTTGTTCACATTGAAAATAAAAGACGAGTATTAAGTGGTTCTATTGTCCATTCAATGAGATCTAAGTATAATACTTAATGAATATATATATATATAGACACACACACCATAACATTATGGGCCTGCGTTACAGCAACGATATTTTGTTGGTGAAATATCCAAACCGTTGGTTTAAACTAAATTTATGGGCTTGCGTTCCATCATAGACCATAACGTTCTTTCTATTGGTTAAAAGAAACTGCCCAGGTGATGCAAAGCATGATGGATATACAAATAAAAAAAATTAATTAATTAATTACTCCCAATCAATTTAAAAACAACATGATATTATAATAAAAAAACTCCTGGTTCAGTTGTTTTGTGTCCTAGAAGCAAATTCATCGTGACCCTATTTAATTTAAAAATAAGTTATTTTCTCTAAAGAAATTAAAATCATTGATTAATAAAAATAATTAATATACAACCAAAATCAAATAAATTTCAAGACCAAATAAACATGCATATACGATCAACACATCTTAGATAATTTGTTGTAACTCATCCTAACCCCATAATGGGATATTGATATAAGTCTTGTATTGCCTTAAAAATAAAAATTTTTAATGATTTCATATTCCTCAAAATTGTAACGACTACAACACTTCAAATATTTCATTACAAAACCTATAAATATCAGTAGCATTTTAAAAATTAATGAAAATAAGCTATAAAATGCATTAAAAATCCAAAAACAACCCTTGAAAGCTACTCTACGTGACTACAATAGTTAAGGGTTATAGGCTCCACCTGCCATTATTTTTGCCAGTACGTAGGGCTCACGTGCATTTTGAAGATCTGGAGCTTCTCCCTCTCCTCTTCTTTCCTATAAAGGTGGTGGAGTACACCGCTGCTATCATGAAAGATTTTGGCTTACCTTCATCTCTCTCTCTCTCTCTCTCTCTCTCTCTCTCTCTCTCTCTCTCTCTCTCTCTCTCTCGATATTGTGCTTTCAAAGTGATGTTACAGGCATGGTTATTGGTTATTGTGCTTTCAAAGTGATGTACGTTAATCTAAAAAAAAGTGATGTTACAGGCATGGTTATTGGTTGAAAAAGCTCTGAATTGAGAGTGCCAGAGAGAGGTTGATTATTTAGGAGAGGGAGGGCCTACTGCACGTTATCTTCTTCTGTTTTTTTCCTGAAAGTCCCCTTATTTTTTAATTTCTTTATCTTTATCACCTTATCTTTAGTTGTTTGGAGGCTGGCCCAGAACTTTATGTTTATCGCCATTATCTTTATGGTAGATTGCTTGTTCTCTCCCTCTCATTTTTTTTCTTTTTTATAACATAAATCCTAGACAAACATTTGATTCATAGACTCAGCTAGTGGCTCGTAAAGATGAGAGAATGGGATTCATACCCTCTGAAGTTTTTATCAATGGACGAAATTTATGGGTTCTCTCTCTTTTTTATTTATTGGGATGCAATTATACTCCATTGACTCACACTTTCTTTGACTCGGCTAGTGGCTTATGAGGACGGGAGAAAGGGATTCTTTAACGTTTACGGGAGATGGGACTTGTATCACTCTTTTTCGTTGGGATGCTCTTCAGTCAAAATTATACTCAATATATTTGTCTCTTTTGATTTTCCACAAAAAAAAAACAATAAATATAAATATAATGTCACATCATCAAAAATTGATCCCAACTTACAAATATTTCAAAGCATTGCTTATAAATAGATTTGATTCCATATTTAATAAAAAAGCCGAGTCTTAGAACACAAATTGAAAGAGAATTCTCTATTTTTCATCTATAGGATCCATTATACATGCAATACTGTATATGTTGCTATTTATTTTAACTAAAAATAGAGAAAAAAATAAAAATATATATAAAAACATACACATGAAGCAAGCCTAAAAAGAATTGTCCAAGTTTATTGGTGAAAGACCGGAACACCAAGGGAGAGTTGGTAGACCAAAATGTTCAAATTAGCAACTAAAAATTTTGATTGACAAAGGAGTTCATTGGTGAAAATACCTTATTTAGGTGTTTAAGGATTCAATTAAAATTTTGAAAGGTTTAAATAAATTTATTAAGTTCTTAATCGTAAGGAAAATCAATTTTTAGGAGTCAATTTTGATGTTAATTGAAAAAAATCAAGTTTGGAAACTCAAATTGGATATTAAGAAGTTTAATTGGTTAAATCAGAGGTTTAATTGCATCAAATTTAAACTCTAGTGAGCAATTAGAGACTTAATTGAATAATTCATGAACCAAAGATCAACTTGCAAAAACATGCGCAACTTCAGGGACAAAATCATGTGCAATTAGGGGTCAAATCAACAAAAATTAAAAGTTTTATGGTCATCTGGGGGTCCAATTAAAAAAATCAGAGACCAATGATTAACTTGTAAAAGGCGCTCAAACTTAGGGCTAATAATTAAATTTAGTAGGGATGCAATTGCATGAAATTAGGAGTTTAGAAGGAAATTAAAGGTAAAATTAAATGAAATTCAAAGAATAGGGATTAAATTGAAAATTATCAAATCTTAAATAAAAAACCTAATCTATAAAGATTAGCTAAAACGGTGTCGTTCAAAATATTATGCATCTTCTTCTTTAATTTTTGGTTGATCACGTCAGCACTTTCAGACAAACAAATGCGACATTTATAAGCACTTTAGAGGTTGTAACCACCACCTTTTAACTTAGAAACACTCCTTCTACAACCCCATGTCTTTCAAATCAAACCTTTATGTGCCATATTCTTCATTGATCTTTATAACATCTTGTCCTTAATCAATCAACACCACAGTTTCAGTTATCAAGTTAATTAAGTGAACACTTTTAAATGTTTGAATATAGAGTTACATACCTTTAAATCAAACAAGAATGGATTCAATCGAAAGGTGTGCAACCCCTCTACTAAATCTAGGTGATCTCAGGTAAAATTGATATCGGAGTTGCTTAGCAAAACCATGAAAATGATTAACCAATCCAGCATTGACTGTGACACCCATTTATGGAATACCATTTAATTTTTTCATGTTTTTGTTTTTAAAAACCCCAGAGGATTCCTATCAAGAGTCTAAAACCCTTTTCCCTAGATCTAAAGACCAAAACACCTCACCTTAGTCTCCAAGTTTCTTACAAAACCACCTAAATCCAAAATCATTAGTTTTGTGGAAAAACCAAATAGATTTTTATTTGTTAAAACCCTAGCAAACCCATCTAGAAGACCTAAATACGCTTATAAAATAAGGGGCATCCAGAAGCAAAAGAAAAGGAAAGCAAAGAGGGAAGAGGAGAGCAAAAAAAAGAAGAAGAGAGAAACTTTAGCTAAGGTGCAAGTAATTCAATCCAGAAGGACTTTGAAGATTCAGCTTTATCTAGTGAGGTCTGAAGATAAAGAAGAAGGAAATCAATATTAAAGAACTTGATTCAAATTTGAAGATTTCTAAGTTTAGAAGGTATACACTTTCAAACTTTAAAAGTGTAGTCTATAAGGCATGTTAGATTAATCACTTATGTTCAATGCAAAGTTTTGAATGTTGTAGCATCTTATTGATTGCTTTTACACATTATATTATATGTTGTTTTGATTAGATGAATGCCAAAAATGGCAATAAGAGGGGGTTATTTTTTTTATAATGGAAAGATAGTTCTGGGTTCTAAATTGCTGGTTTGGTCCTTAGGAATGAGAAAAGTTGGATTTTGAAGCTCATTTTGTCCAAACATGGCTTTTGTTTGTGAGTTTTTATTTTTTAAATTAAAATCAATGCATTTTCTGAGTTTTTTTTCTTTGATTCTAAGTATATTCATCATTGATAATTTGGTCTGTGGAAATAAGTAAAACATGCCTTAGAGGCTCAAAATAGTCATTCTGGACATGTTGTGTCATTCTGGATTCTAGGTTGATTTGTTTCAATTTCGAAAGATTCATTTGTTGAATCTTGCCTTATGTATGAGTTTTAAAGTTTGTTTGGTTTAAATTTTAGTTCATACAAATCCGTCTATCATTATTGATAAGTAATCTAAGAGTTTCATATATTAATAACCAGTTATAACAAGTTTTAATCCTTAGGTTTTGGTTTTGAATCGAAATGTATTTTGGAAAAATCACGTTAATTTATTAACCATTAATGCAAACAAACCCATGATTCTTGTTCCATGCATGATTTCAAACAAAACCATACCTCTCTTTATTTGAGAGCTAGTCTAGATTGAGGTTTACGTTTACAAAATGACAATGGATGTTCTTTATTTTTGGTTTGTCTTTTATGTATTTAATCTGTTTTGTCTAAAGATTTTTAAGTGTTTATATTTTTGTGAAGTTTGATCTGCTTTAGTTTTGGTTTTTCTTTTTGGTTTGTTTATAAGTAACCAATCAAGTCAACCCAGTCAGGTCCACCCGACCAGGTAAAAATTTTATATTTTGTTGACCATATTATTCGATAGTTTTACCCATATTTAACTAGTATTTTGACTATGTTTTATATATAAAATATCTTGATATTCTTTATTGATGTTTTGTGCAGAGCGTGAGCTCTAGAGGTCGAAATGAAGTGATTCTAGTGGCATTAAAAAGCTACCATCCATACTTTTCTGGAAATCTAAGGCAAGAAAATAAAATAAAAAAGAGCATGGGAATCACAGCTTTCAAAGTCAAATCTCGCAATCTATCAATGTTGACCTTTGGTCATTCTGACTTGAATATCTGAAGCTACAGAAGTTTAATTGATACAACTCAATTTTTTTGGATTCCTGACTTAATGTTGTATAAACTATTAAATTTTTAGCTAAAAAAAATATCATATGAGGGAGATATGATTTTTTAAAGATGACAACTAAATTCTGCCAGCAAATAGGTTTCATGAAGAAACGAGTCCAAATTACATTCTGAAACATCAAACCGATATCCAAGTTTTTATTTCAGCAATTTAGCTCCTTTAAGTCAAATCTTGGAGATTTCATGCAAGTCTATTTTTTTTTTTTAGAAAAATAGTTATTGAAGTACTTAAATATAAATTGTCTACTTAAGGGAGGACTATTTTGTAAAATAGAGACTAGGGTTTCCTAGGATATAAAAAGAATGAGAGAAGAGAATGGGGGCAGCCATCCAAGAGGAGGAAAATGCCCCCCTCCTCTAAAAAACTTGAAATTATACATTCTTCCTTCTTTTTTATTAGTTGTTCAACAAACATACAAGGTTAAGCATTTTTTCTTGGTTGCAAGGATATGAAAACCTTCAGATTTCAAGAACTATGAGATTTATTTTACCTTTTCTTTTTAGTTTATATGATAAATATGTTTGTTCTCTTATGCTTATTTTTTCTATAATTGTTTATTTTAATTGTTAAAATGAACTCTAAGTTGTTATTGCAGACAATCTATTGCTAAGTTTGATATCAAAACCAGAGTTGTGGTATATGAACTTGTGAAGAACTGAGTTTAATAATTGTGGCAGATCTATGTTATTAATATGAGGGAGAACATTCAATCAAATCAAACATAGACTGCGGATGGTTATGTTTTCTTGTTCTTAAAGCTATCATTGAATTAAATTACTAGTGCGGACACTGTAAGTGTTTGATGGTTAGGGTTAGTTATACAACGGATCCATTAACTAACCAATGTTAACAAGAGATAAAGATTCAAAATATAAATTGAAGTTTCATTTTCATGATCAGTTTTAATTTCTATAGGTGGATGTGTGCTTGCGACCAATGTTTGTTCTCTTGATAATTTTCTGATTTTATTTAATTTTGCTTGATAGTTTTCTAATTTTTTTTGCTTTATCCTAGATAACGTCCAAAACCCCCCTAAGTTACATATCATCTAGCATAAAAATCTGACTTGAACCTTCCTCGTAGGATCAACCCCTTGATTGCTATATATTATCTTGTGTGGTGTGTTTTAAGTTAGGGTAATTAATTTGTGTGACCAAGACATCGCAACAACCATTTATAAGGTTTTTAAGTTTTTCTATAAATAAAATGTTATGCTTTTTTTTATACATTAGATGATAGTACAACAATACAGAAACATCTAAACACAAATAAAAAGGTCTAGCACTAAAAGGTATGTTATCTCTCGTTTCTAAAAAGATATAACAGACTTTTCACTCGTAATTTGTATGGAATGCTATTAGAGACTGAATATTTAGATGACTTATAATTTATAACAATATAGCCTTAAAATAATTATTCAAAATCTCAAAAACATATAATCTTTAAGCAATTTTATATAAACCTTAAATAACACTGAAAAATGTTTAGATTTCTACTCCATGCATATGTTTTAAAAAATTGAACAAGGAAAACTCATAGGCAATTATAATTGTGGGCACTGAAACATCGCAAACAAACATCAATGGTAACCCGGGAAAAAGCAAGTTGTCGTTGTAAGCTTTACAATATTGGAAAACTAAGATAAACCATTATCCTAAAAAATATGAAACTGAATTAAAATTGAGAACTCATTCCATTTAAACAATATAAGATCGATATATATGGTTTCATAGAAAAGTAATTTAAAAGACAACTTCATAAATCTTGATGAAACTTCCTCTAACAAAACATACTGCAAAATAGTTGTTGCTGCCAATATGTTGACAGTCTTTTTCTCAACACCATCACTGGTATCATCTTCATCCAAATAAGTTATGTTACTCAGTTTTTTGTACCATAGAACTATATTCTACCATATGTACATGCAATAAATTTGTGAAGCTCTTGAATTTTGATGCACCCTATAAGGAAAAGACAAGCTTATTTAATGAAAACCAACCAAATAAAGTTCAAAGCACTATCTTATTTTACTAGCATCATCAGAATTATGATAACATACACGCAGAAGATCAATCATCAGAGTTCCTCTCGACCTATACCCAACTCAACTAGGTTAACTTTTTATGGTTATCCGATTTACTACCAAAGACACATTGCCCACACACCAACCATCTAGCTTTACATTGAAACGATCAAAGTGAAATTATTTTTTCAGAAAGCAATCCACCAAAAAATGACAATTGAGGTTACTATAATCTAATATCTAACAAGTACAAATGTTGTTTCAATGCAATAGCTCCCTTACCACCTTGATGACCTCAAAAATGACATAAGGTTTCCAAGTTCCATGGAACTCAATCAGACATGATTCAAAAGTTTAACGGTAACTCATTTACCTCACTAAACATCTAGCGTTTAATGTGTTTGGTTACCTACAAACCACACTAACTAATTACTAGGACCCAACATTACTTGCGTTCAAATCACACTATAGGCAAAAGCAATATTGACTTGCTTTTATGAATTGTTGGCTGAACATAAAACATGGCAAAATGCATACATAATTATTTTAATTTTATCTTGTTGAAAATAACCCTATGTTCTTATCCCCTCATCGTTCTTTCCTTACTCTTTCTATTATTCTTCCCTCTCATTCCAACAGACCTCACACACTATTGTTTATAGTTGATTGAGGAATAATTTCAACATATCATTCAAATTGGAAAAAGACTATCCATTTCCAACTCAAATCTCCATCCTAAACTCAAACCATAAACCTAAATTTGTTCTTTTCTTCAAGTCTGTTTACAATGATGATGGTTCTTGAAAACCCAAAAATGATTGAAGACACATAGAAACTAGAAGAGGTCATAAATACACATTAAGTGGTTGGGATAAAAAAAAAAAAGGATGTAGTATATAAGAGGTCATGAAGGAGTTTCACTCAATTGAGGAAATGGTTTTCGGTAGTGAGCTTTATTATTTTCAACTGATTTTTTTATGGCTAGAAGCAAGAGGGAAATATGGGCAGCAATTAAAAATATGAAAAGAAAAATTTTAATGGCTGAAATTAGTGTTTGAGAGGAGATCAAACATAAAACCTTGATATAAGTATAAATTCACATTTATGTATTGCCATTATATATTAATGATTCATGAACATAATTTTTCTCTTAATTTATCATGAACATATTTTGGTGTTGTGTTTTTTTTACAGTTATAATAGCAAAACTTCACTTTGATATGATGATAAGGAAAGCGATTTGTTTTGGCTTAGAGCGTGTGATACACTATTATTATGCATGACTAAAGCACTTGATTTATATTATAATAATTATATTTATAAGAAACCATGTATGGTTTCATACAACACAGGAATGAGATGGTCGAATGAAATTTTAAATAGGCATTAAGTACATTGTGTTAACATGTTTCGAATGGATGCAGACATATTACAGAGTTTGTGTGTTGATTCAGAAACATCGTACGAGTTAAAGCAGTTTAGGAGGATAAGTGTAATTGAGAAGGTAGACATGTTTCTCTATACTCTAGCTCTATAAGCTTCAAATAAGAAGTTCATGAGAGATTTTAACATTTAGGTGAAATCATAAGAAGATATTTCAATGAAGTTTTTAGGTCGGTGTGCTTGCTAGCTGTTGAGTTAATCAAACCAATAGATCTAGAATTCTCCACAACACCAATGAAAATTGCAATGAATATAAGATATATGTCACATTTTAAGGTGAAAAATATTTTTTCTAAATTATTAAATAACTGAATAATAAGTTTTCTAAGTTATTAAATAATGGAAAAGGTTAGGAAGAAATATTTTTACTACATTTCAATTGAATGACAAACTATTTTTTTATATAGAATTATATTGGAGCGATTGATGGAACACATGTGCATGTTTATATATCACATGAAAATCAAATATCATTAATTGGAAAAAAAGATGTACCCACTCAAAACATAATGGCAACATGTAGATTTGACATACAATTTATATTTGTTTAGGCTTGTTGGAAAGGTAATGCACATGATACAAGAATATTTCTTAACGAGATTGACAATTCAAATATAAGATTTTTGAAGCTACCAAAAGGTATTGAGAAATTAAACATAGAGATGTTGTTAAATTTGCATAATTTTATTTTTGGTCTATAACAGGAATTAAGTTTTGAACGAACATTATCATGCTGCAGATAAATATTATCTCGTTGATTTGGAATATCCAAATAAGTATGATTACTTAGGGCTATATAGAGGTGAGAGATATTATCTTTCAGAATTTCATCGACGAGAACAACTAGAAAGTCAAGAAGAAATATTCAGTGTTCATTCATTGTTACAATGTGTAATACAACATACTTTTGGAATTTGGAAGGAAATGTGTAGAATCTTGTAAAACATGTATGTATATGTTTCTTTACAAAATAAAAGTTCAAATTGTTATCATCTCAATAGCACTACATAACTACATTTGAAGAAAGTCGATCCAACATGTTGCATTTAACGAGTTTGATCGTCATCCTAATTTTGTTTCTAATGATTTTTTAACTAATGTGATTCCACAATCACAAACATGTGGGCACTAAAAGGCTTCGTATATGAATTATGTTCATGATGACATTACAATAAGTTTGATGGGACAATAATGTCTATTTTTTAATAAAAATAAATAATTTTTTTATATCAATTATTGTTTGGACTAAATGTTATTTTTTCTATTTAAAAACATAATAAATTAATTTATGTTCTTTATAGTCATTTTATATATAATATTAATCTCAACCATAATTTTAACTAAACATATCATGTCATAATTTAAAAAAAAAATTCAAACCATAATTTTAATCAATCACATATTTTATATAAACCAACTATAATAAAAAAAAAATTTCAAACTATCATTACAATAATAATTATAAAAACAAACATAAACATAGGATTGGGTAGAAAGTGTAATAGCTTTTTCTAATGAAAAACACAGCTGATATGATGTGTACTTTCAAAAAACAAATTGTACATTTAAAAACAAAACCAGCACACTTTCCAACCAAACATCCTTTAAATGTAACCCTATTTAATTTGAAAGCAAACAGAGTATCTCCATTTCAAAAGCAATAAAAATAAATTAGGAGGCCACCTTGATAATGCCGCTAAGGTGCTTGACAAGCTCGGACTCCGACGTGGGTCCATGACAATGCTCTACGAAACAACAATAACCAAGGAGTCAAAAAGAAAACTAATTCAAAAAACACCGCAAAATTTTAATTTGAAAAAAGAAAGAAAACAAAAAAAGAGAAGAGAAGGGAAATGGGACCAGGTGGGTTATAGAGGGCGGAACGGTCACTGGAGATGGAGGTGCAACTAGGTGTTCGGTCGGTATTCTTGCCCTTCAAGTGTTCGATGAAAGTACTCCTTCTGTGATTCTGGAGAAGAAGAAGAGAAAAGAAGACATTTGGCTAAAATTGTTGAACTTGTTAATGTTGTTCTTGTTTTATCGGTATAAAAGAGGAAATTACGGCAGGTTCAAGCTTGCTTTGGTAACTGTCATGCAAGCATTTTTTGTTGAGCTTTCTTTCTTTGATTTTTTTTTTTTTCGCAGGATTTTGGGTTCTGTTTAATTGATGGACAAGAATAATCGTCCACCAATAAGTTATATTCATATTTACATATGGAAGAAACCCAAGCATGTTGTGGGGATGTAGCTCAGATGGTAGAGCGCTCGCTTAGCATGCGAGAGGTACGGGGATCGATACCCCGCATCTCCATTTTTATTTGTTTAATTTTTGAAGAGGATCTGTCAGCCAGCTAAATAGTAGATCAATAGCCTGTTGCCACGTGCTCAGGTCTGGTAAAAATTAAACACAAAAAATGAATCTGCATTTATTGTTAAAGCATTTTCTAGTATAATACAATTCTATTTAACAATTCTATTTTTATTAATAAATGTTAAAAATAAGTTGTAGATGCTAGATGCTAATTAAAATATTTAATACTGAATCTCGGGGATGTTTTAATTTTTCAGTTATTTATTTACTTATATGGAAATAATTATATATATAAAGAGTAATAGTTTAAATTTTATTAAAAAAATAATTTTCTAGTATAATTCTTTATTTTCTTATTAATACTTTTTGTATCTAAGAAAAAAAATTCTATATCATTAATTTAATAATAAAAAACACATCAAAAATAAATTTAGACAATTTAAAATAAGAATAAAAATATATTTTTCTATTTAAAACCTATTTATCATATCAACATGCTATACCTTTTTTGCAATTTTTTTACTAGGATATTTGTTCTTCAGACAATATTTTCTCATAATTATTAAAAAAAATTGATTACAACTATAATATTCTATATTTTGACATGAATGTATAAAAAACATAAAAATAATAAACCACTTGCACATTCTTGTCGGGAATCATTCAAAAGTATTATGAGTCTAAGTCCAACTCTTTAATTGGTTTAGATTTTAAATTAAATCATGTGAAAGTTGACTAGATCAAATTAGTAAGTTCAAATATTATCTAGTTAAAACTTCATTTGACTTTAAAAAAAAAAAACATTCAAGATAGAATCATTTTATTTTATTTTAAAAAAAACATGTATTAAGATGATGGTGTTTTAGATTAACTTAGGTCTTCAAAGTCGTTATCATTTTGATTTTTAAAAAAATATCGAGACAACAATATTTTGAATCCAGGCCTGCACAAAGGTTGTAAGTCCAAGCCTGCATATTTGTCATTTCTATTTGGCTGGATGCCAAGTTAGCTGTTAATTTGGAAACTTCTAGGAACCCCACATGAATGCTTTAGGTGGGACCGCCTGAGCACATGCACATGTCCCCTCATCTTGCCGGTGTAGACAATAGAACGCTTTTCTTGCTTATTTTCTTTGCGGTGCTGGTCTTCTCTCTGATCTGGCCACATGAGGGTTGTTAATTTGTGGAATTCAGGGGTTCAAGAAAATTTATTCATTTTCTGATTATTATTTTTTTATATTTGAATTTTGAAATTAATATTGAGATTAATTTATTCTTGTTAATTCATCAGATCAATATTAAATATACATTGTTTAAGATTATACAGAAAAAAATAATCTCAAAACACATAAAATGACCCATGACCTATGCCCTGTTTTTGTTGCGGCAAAAGAACAACCAGACATCTTACACCGACATTTTTATAAACAAAGCCGTTTTATTTATTTATTTTAAATCAATAGATATTTTGGAGGAAAGAAAAGAGAGAGAGGGCGCCAAGCATGCCAGAACTCCGAGGCCAAATCTTGTCCTCTTCCATTTCATTGGTAAGACTTATTCAACTATTCTTTCCAAACTACCTTTATTATTTCCTTTAAATCCCATGATATCTCTAGTAATTTAAGAATAAAATTGAATAAAAAAAATAATTAATTATTTTTTATAAAAAATAATTATTTTAAAACCTTTTACTAATAACAAAATATTCTATTATATTTCTAAGATAATTAAAATTAAGTTTTATTTATTTTTAAAATAAATAAAACTTAATTTACAACATTTAGCTTATAAAATAAATAATTTAATTATTTTTTTATCTATGACTTATGAAGCCATGAATAAAATAATTATTTTATACTTAAAACAGATAAAATATACAAATAAAGATAATAAATATCTCCACACTGTATACTCAATTAACTAAGATAAAGTCAATTAATGTT
>NW_011503096.1:0-4706 GCF_000495115.2 Populus euphratica
TGAACACGTAATTATGTGGCTTTTCTTGGAGGAAAACAAGATTTTTATTCTAATGTTTAAGGTTAACTTCCTTGGGTTGGGATTATTATTTTTGTCTTTTTTCTTCTTCTTCTTCTTCTTTTTTTTAAATATATATACAAATAATTTAAAAACACTATGCATCTTTAACCCATGTAATGAGCTTTCAGCTAATGACTCCCAGACCAATTGGTCTTAGGGCATTAGGTGTTAAGACACCGCTACGAGCTTAGTAACTCGGGTCGCAGATACTGATATGTAGATAGTGCAATGTTTGATTCCCTTAAGCTTTTCTCCTCAACCCATGTAACAAGCGTTGGGCCAATAGCTCCCAAGTCAGTTGAATTTAGGGTATTAGGTGTTAAAACACCCCTTCGGGCTTAATTGCTTAGGTTAGGGAGGCTACGAAACCAAACTTATCTACATTAGGCCACTACCTCCCAAGTCAGTTGACTTTAGGGTATTAGGTGTTAAAACACCTCTTCGGGCTTAATTGCTTAGGTTATGGAGGCTACGAAACCAAACTTATCTACATTTTTATTATTATCATTTTTTTTCTTTTTTTTTTAATTATGTACAATCCCTTTCTCTTAGTTGTTACCTTTAACAAAAGAACATAAATAATGTAATAATCCAATATGCAACCCACAATCATATGTTAAAGTGTGTGTGTGTAAATTAAGGTTTAAAAATACATGTTAAATAAGTATATGAGCAGAATTAAGTGAGAACAATGCGAGAGTTTGTAAATCTGAATATTTCATGAAGTATTATAATAGACCTTGTTAAGAATGGCTACTAAGATGCGTCTCAAGAGTCATAAAAGTTCTCCTTACTCTGCCATCATAATAACAACAATTTTGCACATGCTTTATGAAATAGAAAATACAGTTTTTTTTTTTTAGCTACTACCCTCTCCCCCCAACTAAAACGAGACATTGTCCTCAATGTTTAAAGGTAGAAAGATAGAGTATAGAAGATATCACCTGAAATAACGAACATTAACAAACCTGAAACACACTAAAACAAAACACAATAATAAAACCAAAACACATAAAGATTCACAAATGAAGGCTCAAATCCAATCTAAGTTTTTTACAGCTTTCCTTAGTTGACCAATTTATGCAACTCATGGAAGGATCAATTACAGGAATGAAAGATTGTAGTTGGTCAATCAATTGTTCAGGAGTAGCAGCAGAGATTATGATTTGTCGTGTAGAAGATGTTAGAAATTCCTGTTCCACAGCATGATAAAAAAAAAGACAACAACTTATCATAATAACCATTAACATTTAACAAACCTATGGGTTTATGGTGAATGTGCAATTGAGCCCAAGAGGAAATATGAAAGATCTCTTCCAATGTGCCTAGACCACCTGGTAAAGCAATGAAAGCATCAACATGGTTAAACATTGCATTCATCCGAGCCACAGTTGGGACCAAGAGGAAATATGAAAGATCTTTTCCAATGTGCCTAGACCACCTGGTAAAGCAATGAAGGCATCAACATGGTTAAACATTGCATTCATTCGAGCTGACATTGTGGAGACCTGAAGTTCCTCTCCAATTGTTTTTCCAATGATGTCCCTTTGTGCTAAAGCTTCGGGGACGACCCCCAAAACTTGACTCCCTCCTAAAAATACAGCTATTGACACACCTCCCATTAATCCCAGACTACCTCCCCCATACACTAAATGAATCTTTCTCTCAGCTAGCACCTGACCAAGATGATTTGCTGATTCTAAAAACTCCTTTTCTTTCCCAAGAATAGATCCACTGAAAACACAAATATTTCTTATTTGATGACTTGAGGAACTTGCCATTTCTACACACTTCTGTATTTGTTGAATGTATGGGTTGAGTAGAAATGAAAGGAAGGAAGATACCGAAAACACAAATACTTTTTGTTTGATGACTTGAGGAACTTGCCATTTCTACACACTTCTGTATTTGTTGAATGTATGAGTTGAGTAGAAATGAAAGGAAGGAAGAGAGGATTTTATAGATGAGAAATTAGAAAGGCAATCATACCACCTATATGTAGGCCAGCTAGAGTCTCACACTCTCTCTCTCTCTCTCTCTCTCTTTATTTATTTATTTGTTTACTTTTGAAAAAACATGTGTATGTACAAATAGTTGTGATTGTGGCTCATATCTTCTCTTGGTTTTACATCCAAGAGCGGCTTAAATGCCCTCAATAGGTCGGGGATAGACTTCCCATCCAGTTTTCTTAAAAACTGGCAAACAAGGTCTTTTTTAGTCAAATTCCCAAGACTAAATTGATCATGTTCTTTATGAAATAGTTGCCATAAATCATGAATTACAGGATGCACATCTCCACTAAGATGCGTCTCAAGAGTCAATAGAAGATTATGTAAAGACTCCTTACTTAGGCCATTCTTAATGAATTGTATTTTATCTTCATGATTTATAGATACCATTCTTAAAGAACGACATTGTGTATTACAAGTCCATCTAGCACATCGATGACAGACTTTCAGTCGTTTTGCATGACGTTTCTTTGCAAAAGTGCTTTTACCTGTTCCAGGCATGTGTGAAATGAAGGAGTTAGAGGACTCACCTGATAATCGGACCTTTGCTTCAATCAACCAGTGAATATCTTCAGGAATTCCATGATTCATTAACAATCTCAATCTTGCACATCTAGCACGGTAAATTTTTGTAATCGCATTCTGAGGCAGAGCGGGAAAATACTTTTTCAATTTTTCAAGATTAGTGTCCATTTTCAAATGAGAATTGGAGGAGAGATTCAAAGAATTGCACAAATATATACACAGATATCAGTTATTGTAGGAAACTGAACGAATCGACTTAAGTCACGGAGTACCGTTATCCGCCATTTGACTGGGGTGAGAGAAACTAGCAAAAATCACTCAAAAAGAAACACATAAACAATGTAAGACAAACAAAATAATCAACCTTTATCTACAAGATCATTCAAACCAGATGTTTCATTTTCATTAGGAAAATTATCAAAGTAAGCTTTCAAACGATGTCCATTTTCCTTAAAATCATTGTCATTCATTGAATTCTCAATATCACAGGCCCCATAAGGATTGGTCCATCTTAATCTTAGCTCTTTAGGGAGTGCATAGAGTTGAGAATCATAAAACAAAACTTTTTGACCAGTGTCAATTTTTTGATAGGCCCCATAAGGATTGCTCCATCTTGGTCTTACCTTTCTAGGGAATGCATAGAGTTGAGAATTATAAAACAAAACTTTTTGACCAATATCAACTTTTTGACAATTTTCACAAGTTTTGCAGAATGCATGTGAGTCTTTGAACATGGTGGGCCAATAAAATCCACTTTGTAAGATTTTTGCAGTTGTCTTTCTTGATGAGAAATGGCCCCCGCATGCCTCAGAATGATAAAATTTAATAACACTACTTACCTCATTGTTGGGAATGCATATTTGAAATATTTGATCAGGATAATATTTGAATAAGTTAGGGTCATCCCAATAAAAGTTCTTCACTTTGTTCAAAAACTTTTCTTTGTCTTGGGTACTCCAATCAGCTGGCAAATCTCCTAAAGCAAGAAAATTGATATTTTTATCATACCAAGGCATTGGACTAAGAGAAAGTAAGGATTCGTTAGAAAAGTAATCATCGATTGATGTGATATCAGATGTCGAATTTGTTATCATTATTGACAAAAGATTCACATCAACATTTTCAATGCTTTTTTCATCCGTGATTTCTTCCTCATAATAAATCATTTGCAAATCTTCAGATTCATCCAACTCATTTTTACGTAAAGTAGATTCAAGTTGATCATAAACTAATTCATCAATATGATCTACTTCTTGTAAATCATTATCTTCTCCAGGTTGTTTGCAAATGTTGAAAATATTCATCTCCAATGTCATGTTTCCAAATGATAGCTTCATCAGTCCATTCCTACAATTAATCAATGCATTAGAAGTTGCAAGAAACGGACGTCCTAAAATAACAGGAAATGAATTACATGCTTCAACAGGTTCTGTGTCCAAGACAATAAAATCCACAGGATAAATGAATTTATCGACTTGTACTAACACATCTTCAATTATTCCTCTAGGCACTTTTACAGATCTATCGGCAAGTAAAAGGTGTGTCTAAGACAATAAAATCCATAGGATAAATGAATTTATCAACTTGTACTAACACATCTTCAATTATTCCTCTAGACACTTTTATAGATCTATCGGCAAGTAAAAGAGATATAGAAGTTGGTTTTAACTCACCTAGATTAAGACTCTGAAAAACTGAATATGGAAGTAAATTCACACTAGCACCGAGATCAAGTAAGGCTCTTTCAATTTTATGCTCTCCAATAAAGCAAGAAATTGTAGGACAACCAGGGTCTTTATATTTCAAAGCATTATTATTCTGAAGAATAGCACTTACTTGTTCGGCTAGAAAGGCTTTCTTTTTCACATTCAGTTTCCTCTTCCAACCAGCGTCTTTATATTTCAAAGCATTATTTACCGAACAGTGTTTCGATTTGGATTGCACCAACATCTCTTTTCTAAGTTTGGCCATCTCTTTATCCTTTCAATTTCAATTCTTAAATTCATCAATCAATCCTTTCATTTATATGATAGGCCTGGATTTAAAATGAACATTTACCATAAATTAAAGGTATCTTATATTATTAGGTATGTTATTATAAAACATGCTTTA
>NW_011503096.1:5454-13261 GCF_000495115.2 Populus euphratica
CCTTCTTTTTTATTATTATTATTATTATTATTATTATTATTATTATTATTATTGTTACTACTACTACTACTACTACTAATATTATTATTATTATTATTGTTATTACTATTATTGTTGTTGTTGTTGTTATTATTATTATTGTTATTTATAATTTGTACAATTAACCTCCCTGTGGTTCGACCCTGGTCTTGCTAGGTTATTTATTACTTCGACACTCCTATACTTGGGAGAAGACAACAATCTTTTAGTCATGTCATACAGTTCCAGATATGACCCAATTATCGAACAGTATTCCGATTTGGATTGCGCCAACATCTCTTTTCTAAGTTTGACCATCTCTTTGTCCTTTCAATTTCAGTTCTTAAATTCATCAATCAATCCTTTCATTTATGTGATAGGCCTGCATTTAAAATGAGCATTTACCAAAAATTAAAGGTATCTTATATTATTAGATATATTATTATAAAACATGCTTTAGTTAAGGAGTTATTGATACTTCAAGTGCAAAATGATAACATAAAACCTTGATAAAAAATGCACTTTTAAGTACTAATCACACCCCCCAACCAGCTTATTACTAGTTGCTTGACCGCTTTTTATGATCGACTTGTTTTAACTCGCAAGTGCACGAGTGTACGATGTAGCAATTAACTCGGTAAGATCGAGGTCATATCCACAGAGAGATAGATTTGGAAAATAAGCTAGGTAACAAAAAGAAACTCAAGAGAAATTAAATTAACAATAACTTGGTTGAAAATAATTGATGGATTTGTTTTTAATGATGAAAACGTGTAAATAGATTTTAAATGACAAGAAAAGGTAAGTCTTGTTCCAAATCAATTTTAATGGTGATGTATTGATGATTCCTTCAAGATATATAAGATAATTCAACCTAATACCAACGATGGTAATATTAGATCGGAAGCTATTACAAAGAAGTTTAAAAAGATGAAGATTGATTATTGTTTAAGAATGAGCAAGTACTTTCATATTAAGCAAGACATTGAATCAAGCAATCTCTATACCAAAACTAAAGTTTGTGCATAAAAATTCAAGATTAAAACAATACCTAAATGATTTCTAAAATTTCTTTACAATAATAAATCATTCATGAAGAAAATAAGAAGATAAACATTAAGATTCTTTGCAATAATAAAACATTCATGAAGAAAATGAGAAGATAAACATTAAGATTCATTCATATCTTGAAGAACTCACCTCAACCACCATCATCCTTGATTTGGATCCAAGAAAGAGATTAGCCAACCATGATTATATATAAGAACACTTCAATAAACATGAAATAATAAGTTTTACAAGCTAAAGAACCGAAATCTAGAAAGAAAAACACAACACAATTTCAGTAAAAATTCGGACACAAATCTGATGCTAACTTTGGACAACAATTTAGACCCTCTTAGAAGCTTTTTTGGGAAACGTCTATTAGAGACATATTTATAGGAAATTCTGTCATCTTTCCAGATCATTAAAGGAAAGCTCATTTGGACACCTGAGTAAAACGTTATGGGCAAAATACTGAAAGGTGTTCTGAAAAATCAAATCAAGCCAGCTTTGCAACGACTTTGGTGCACGTTTTTCTTCCTTATTTATAAGCTGTCTCTTTCTTATTTTTGACCCAAAATAATGTAACAATGTCCCCTCCAGCTTTCCATCCATGTGCTTGCCTTCTTGGATCAATGAATTATCCAACATAAATCAATTGTTATTTGTTGTGTGGACATGTAAGATCATGGATTGTGCTTAGGCTGATTTGAAGGTTGATTTGGGGCTGATTTGGGGCTGAATTTAAACATCAAATAAGGATACAAATGTACCTATTATTTGGGCTAAGATTGACATTGAAACCTTGAGTGTTTAATGGTTGAAGTTTGCACACAACATAAGGCAAGTTTGGGCTTGAAATAGATCATATGATTTTCTTTTCTAGAATTGGAATATAATTGATTTGTGGGGCAAATTTGGAGCACTTATTTGAACCAAGATTTGCTTCAATCTTCAACTAAATGTCTCTTCAATTCTTTGTTCTGAATTCCGACGTTGAATTTCCTGAATTAATTCATTTAAGCTCCAAAAACCTATCGAAACATTAAAAGAAACTTCATTACTAAAAAGCACATCAATTATTATAAAAAAAAAACCAAATAAAAACAATAAATACATATGTAAAATAAGAGACTTAATGACACTTTTGATGCATAATCACACCCCCCAACTTAGATTTTGCTAGTCCTCAAGCAAAACAAAACATAAAACCTTTGAAATAAAAAAAATAATAACAACCAAATTAGGCTTAATTCATCACACTTGAAGGACCTATCATGCAAACATTGGTATCTTTAACTTAGTGTACACAATAGCAAATAAAGAAAAATAAGTATACTCACATTCTCTAAATCAAACATCTATACAAAGTTTCCAAATTCAGTCATATTTATCATGCAACCAACATAATTGATTCATACGAAAACTGAACTTGTAATCTTCCCTTCTCACCAACACAAACAAGGTAGCAAACTAGAGAAATATATATATTTTTTTCTTTTTTTTTTGAAGATATGATTTATTCTTTGTCTTTAAGTAGTCACTTCCCTTTTGACGCGAATACAAACATTTATGATGAATGCACCCGGTTACTCATAAAGTCACAAACTTAAAGTGCTTTGCATACTCATATTTCAAGCTGCCGTTTGATGTAAAGATAAACATTTGTGATGAATACCCCTAGTTACTGAGCAACTCAAAACATTGGAGTAGATAAAACTTTGTACACATTTATTTATTTATTTGTGTAATAATTATTACTCTATTTACTTAAACCTTGTTTAGGACTAGATCAAAAGGGATAATCACAAGTAAAGCATCATACTCATCTTTCATGCATAATCACATAACTCACATAACTTTTACAAGAAAAGATGTACTTCAGTAATTCTTTTTTAAAAAAGTATGCTATATCTTGCTTTATAAGATATTATCTATCCCAAATTGAAGCATGCAATGTTCAACACAATAATGAATCCAAAAATGTAATGATGATCCTAAACAAGTCTCATCCACATACGAATGCAAGTTTTTTTTTTTTTTTAACAAGCATGGTTATCTCAAGCATTCAACATAATGAAATATCTAAAATTAAGTTTTACATTATCCTCAATGTAAAAAAAGAAAGAGAAGAAAAGTAGAAAGATTAGAAAATTGTTACTCCCCTTTTGTTTTCAAGGATGAATGTCTGATTGAATTAGGCATGAGCTGACTTCTTGCTTGATTTGTTTTTAACCTGCATATCACAACTAAAAGAAAATATTGATTTTTTTTTTGATGTTTTTTTTTTTTTGAAAATAAAGAACCTCACACCCCCCAACTTAAAATAATGCATTGTCCCGAATGCATGAACAAGAAAATATAAGAGATGGAAGAAAGAAGAAAAAAAAATAAAAATGACAAAAAAATGAAAAACAAATAAAAAAAACAAAAAAAAAACTCATTACTTCTGATACTACAATGGTATTGGATCTTCAAGATCCAATGTCTCAACTTCAGCCACAATGTTTTCAAGATAGGGTTTCAATCGATGACCATTTACTTTGAAAATTGAGACAACCAAAAGATTGATGTCTTCTCCCAAGTGCAGGAGTGTCGAAGTAATAAATAACCCGGCAAGACTGGGGTCGAACCACAGGGAGGTTAATTGTACAAATTATAAATAACAATAATACAACAACAACAACAATAACAACAACAATAATAATAATAGTACTAATAATAATAACAATAATAATAATAATAAAGAAAAAGAAGGAGAAGAAGAAGAAGATGATTAGAACTTTGAGATGTAATATTAATGAAAGGATTAAACAATGATAATAACAAATGTCAAGGTTAGAGGATCCACTAATGGTATGTCAAACAAGTATAGTATAAACTCTTATTATTCAATTGGAAACCACACACAAAGGAGGTTCCAATTAGATTATAGATTGTTAACATGATTATATTAGTCATCTTATTCAATTAATGCTAATACTTGTAAATTTCGTCAAGCATTCATGATTATAACTTATGTTAACAACAAATCAAGTTCCTTTCATAGCTCAGGTGTCGGTTATACCATACATTATGGGCTATGAAAGTGCCAAGCATTTGTTGTACCAAGTGTTATACAACATAAATCAAGATTAGTCATTTAACAAGCAAAGTATTAAAAAGTGAACAAGATAACAAATACAAAACGTGTTAGTATCAAACATTAAAGTCCATATTAAGTTTACACTACAATTATTCTTACACCATTAGTGTAACCTTTTCACCTTGACATAATAAACTTAGCTAGACATAATGAATGAAAGAAAAATAAATAAATAAAATAAAAACATAAATAAGATAAAGGTTAACTAAGTAAAGGAAAGGAAATGAAAGGCATAAACTTGATATTAATGAAAGCAAAGCATAAACATTACAAAAAAAATATAAAGAGAGAAAGCAAGAGCATGATCTTGATCTGAAAACCAAGATGCCTAAATGCATAACAAATGCCTCCTTTTATAGGCCAAAA
Organism: Populus euphratica; assembly: GCF_000495115.2. NCBI lineage: Eukaryota > Viridiplantae > Streptophyta > Magnoliopsida > Malpighiales > Salicaceae > Populus > Populus euphratica. The sequence goes on from NW_011503096.1 coordinate 10,028, forward strand.
TTGGAAACTATTGATTTGAGGACTAATTGATGAGTGAGTGACCAACTCTTGACTTGGTGACAATCCTTATCTTCTCTTGTCTGCCCAAAACATCATTGATAACGTCAAAATTGGAGCCATTTCAAAACATGAAAGTTGTAGGAAATTATCTCAGCTTTCTTGTGTAAACAATTCAGCTCATTTTGACTTCTAGAACTCCAGATATGTTCAAAATACTGAACAGTGCTCGGGCTGGAGGACAGATTCGGTCTTCTTTGTTGTTGCAATAATTTGGACTTGAAAATGGCCTTTTTAGATTTGGGCTTCATATGGAAGTTGTAGGCCTATGTCTTACCTTTCCATCCATATAAAGTAGACCTAAATCTGAGATCTATAGCTCCAGATATGACCCAATTACTGAACAGTGTTCCGGTTTGGATTGCGTCGTCATCTCTTTTCTAAGTTTGGCCATCTCTTTATCCTTTCAATTTTAGTTCTTAAATTCATCAATCAATCCTTTCATTTGTGTGATAGGCCTGCATTTAAAATGAACATTTACCACAAATTAAAGGTATCTTATATTATTAGATATATTATTATAAAACATGCTTTAGTTAAGGAGTTATTGATACTTCAAGTGCAAAATGATAATATAAAACTTTGATAAAAATGCACTTTTAAGTACTAATAAAAAATATTTCCATTCTTAGGATTTTCTACCATGCTCAGAGATGGATTTAATCATAAATGGACCAATCCATTTTGTCCTCAACTTCCTAGGAAAGAGATATAATCGTGAATTATACAAGAGAACCTTTTGACCAACATGAAAGGATTTTCTAAGAATATGTTTATCATGCAAAGTTTTCATCTTATGTTTTGAAAATTTTGCATTTTGAAATGCATCATTTCTCAACTCCTCTAATTCATCCAAGTGAAGCTTTCAATTTTTGCCAACCTCGTTTTCATTGTCATTGAATTGTGGGATGGCCCAATATGCACGGTGCTCAATCTCAACAGGGAGATGACAAGGCTTTCCATAAACTAGCCTATAAGGAGACATTCCTAAAGAGGTCTTATAAGCAGTGTGATATGCCCCCATAGCATCAATTAGTCGTAGGGACCAATCTTTACGGTTTGGATTGACTGTTTTCTCTAAAATGTTCTTGATCTCCCTATTTGCCAACTCAGCTTGGCCACTAGTCTGTGGGTGATAGGGGGTACTGACCTTGTGAATTACACCATATTTTCTCATCAAAATCCTAACGGGCTTATTACAAAAATATTTTCCCCTATCACTAATCATAGCCCGGGGCATGCCAAAACGAGAGAAAATATTTTCTTTCAAGAATTTGACCACAACTCGATGGTCATTGGTTTGAGACGCAATAGCCTCACTCATTTAGACACATAATCAACAGCTACAAGGATGAATTGGTAACCAAATGAACTTGGAAAAGGTCCCATGAAATCAATCCCCCAACAATCAAATATTTCCAAAACAAGGATGGGGTTAAGGGGCATCATGTTACGCCTAGTGAGGCTACCTAGTCATTGACATCGGTCACATGCAACACAAAAGGCATGAACATCTTTAAACATTGTGGGCCAATAAAAACCACACTGCAAGATTTTGGCAATGGTTTTCTTGGAAGAGAAATGTCCACCACATGCTAATGCATGAGAAAAATTAATGACACTTGAAATTTCATGATCAGAGATGCACCGCCTAATAATTTGGTCAGGATAGTATTTAAATAGGTAGGGGTCATCCGAAAAAAAGGTGCGCACATTGCATAAGAATTTTTGTTTGTCAAGTTTAGACCAATGAGAAGGAATTTGACTTGTGGCTAGGTAATTTGCTATGTCAGCATACCATGGAGAACCAATGTAGGAGACAGTACCTGCACAAAATAAATTTTCATCAGCAAAGAGTTCATTTATTGGAGATTCATCAATTATGGTCTCATAGCTTGAAAGACGAGATAAATGATCAGCCACTACATTCTCTACTCCCTTTTTATCTCGAATTTCAAGGTTAAACTCTTGGAGTAGGAGGATCCATCGAATCAAACGTGGCTTGGCATCTTGTTTTGTGAGCAAGTATTTCAATACTGCATGATCAGTGAAAACAATAACAAGAGATCCAACCAAATAAGACCTAAACTTGTCCAATGCAAATACCATAACTAAGAGTTCTTTTTCAGTTGTAGTGTAATTCAATTGAGCCTCATTCAAAGTCTTGCTAGCATAATATATGACATGAGGTTTCTTGTCTTTTCTTTGCCCTAAAACAGCCCCAACTGCAAAATCACTAGCATCACACATCAATTCAAATGGTAAGAACCAATCAGGAGCTTGTATGATTGGTGCAGTGGTCAACAACCCTTTAAGCTTTTCAAAAGCTTCTTGACATTTTGATGTCCAATCAAATTGGACATCTTGTGACAACAAGTTACACAATGGTTTGGCAATGGTACTAAAAGAATGAATGAATCTTCGATAAAAACCAGCATGTCCTAAAAAGGATCTCACATCTTTCACAGTCCTAAGGGTAGGTAATTTTTGAATGATTTCCACTTTTGACTTATCTACCTCTATTCCTTTTGAAGAGACAATGTGACCTAAGATAATGCCATGTGTCACCATAAAATGACACTTCTCCCAATTGAGTACAAGATTGCTCTTTTCACATCTTTCAAGGACTTTTTCTAAATACATTAGACACAACTCATAAGAATCTCCATAAACTGAAAAATCATCCATGAAAACTTCCAAAAAAATTTCCACCATGTCACTAAAGATACTCATCATACACCTTTGAAAAGTGGTTGGTGCATTACACAAACCAAATGGCATTCTTCTATAAGCATAAGTACCAAAAGGACAAGTGCAAGTGGTTTTTTCTTGGTGTTCTAAGGAAATCTCAATTTGGTTGTAACCTGAGTATCCATCAAGAAAACAATAGAAAGCTCTTCCAGCTACTCTTTCAAGCACTTGGTCTAAAAATGGAAGCGGAAAATGGTCTTTCCTAGTCACCATGTTCAATTTACGATAATCAAAGCACATACGCCATCCAGTTTGGATTCTAGTTGGTACTAGCTCATTATTTTCATTCTTCACTATCGTGACTCCAGATTTTTTAGGGACAACTTGGGTTGGACTAACCCATTTTGAGTTTGCAATAGGGTAAATGATACCTGCATCAAGTAGCTTAAGCACTTCACCTCTCACTACTTCCTTCATGTTTGCGTT
>NW_011503023.1:0-4224 GCF_000495115.2 Populus euphratica
AGAAAAGATTGATTCCCCGCCAACACTTCCATTTCCTCATGCTATGACCAAACAAAAGAAAGACAATCACAACTCTGAAATCTTTGAAACTTTCAAACAGGTAAGGATTAATATACCTTTTTTGGATGCTATTAAATAGGTTTCTTTTTATGCTAAATTTTTGAAAAATCTGTGCACTGTGAAGAGAAAAGTGAATGTGAAAAAGAAAGCCTTTTTAGCCGAACAAGTAAGTGTCTTTCTTCTGAATAATAATGCTTTGAAATATAAAGACCTTGGTTTGTCCTATAATTTCTTGCTTTATTGGAGAACATAAAATTGAAAGAGCCTTACTTGATCTTGGAGCTAGTGTGAATTTACTTCCATATTCAGTTTTTCAGAGTCTCAATCTAGGTGAGTTAAAACCAATTTCTGTATCTCTTTTACTTGCCGATATATCTGTAAAAGTGCCTAGAGAAATAATTGAAGATGTGTTAGTACAAGTCGATAAATTTATTTATCCTGTGGATTTTGTTGTCTTGGACACACAACCTGTTGAAGCATGTAATTCATTTCCTGTTATTTTAGGATGTCCGTTTCTTGCAACTTGTAATACATTGATTAATTATAGGAATGGACTGATGAAGCTATCATTTGGAAACATGACATTGGTGATGAATATTTTCAACATTTGCAAGCAACTTGGAGATGATAATGATTTACAAGAAGTAGATCATATTGAAGAATTAGTTTATGATCAACTTGAATTTACTTTAAGTAAAAATGAGTTGGATGAATGTGAAGATTTGCAAATGATTTATTCTCAGGACGAAATCACGGATGAAAAACACACCGAAAATATTGATGCAGATCTTTTATCAAAAGTGACAACAGATTCGACATCTGACACCACACCAATCGATGATTACTTTCCTGACGAATCCTTACTTTCTCTTAGTCCAATGCCTTGGTATGATAAAAATATTATTTTTTTTTGCTTCAGGAGATTTGCCAACTAATTGGAGTACCCATGACAAAGAAAATTTTTTGAACAAAGTGAAGAACTTTTATTAGGATGACCCTAACTTATTCAAATATTGTCCTGATCAAATATTTCAAAGATGCATTCCTAACAATGAGGTAAGTAATGTCATTCAACTTTGCCATTCTAAAGCATGTGGGAGTTATTTATCGTAAAAAAAGACAGACGTAAAAATCTTTCAAAATGGATTTTATTGGCCCACCATGTTCAAGGACTGACATGTATTCTACAAAGCTTGTGAAAATTATCAAAAGTCAGGATTCATTTGAAAACATAAAGAATCTTTAGATAATCTTTTATTAACTTTTGAGACATATCCTAGTGGAGATGTGTATTGTGCAATTCATGATTTATGGCCTTATTTTCATAAAGAACATAATCGACTTAGTCTTGGGAATCTAACTAAAAAAGACCTTGTTTACCAGTCTTTAAAAAAACTAGATGGGAAGCATATCCCCGACCCATAAAGGGTATTTAAGCCGTTCTTGGATGCAAAACCAAGGAAAGATGTGAGCCAAAATCACAACTACTTGTACATACACATGTTTTTTCAAAAATAAATAAATATATAAATAAAGAAAGAGAGTGAGAGAGAGAATGTGTGAGACTCCAGTTGACTTACGTATAGGTGAAATGATTGCTTTTTTTATTTTTTTATCTATAAAATCCTCTCTTCCTTCCTTTCATTTCTACTCAACCCATACATTCAACAAATATATAAGTGTGTAGAAATGATAAGTTCCTTAGGTCATCATATAACAAATATTTATGTTTTTGGTGGATCAAATCCTGGGAAAGAAAAGGAGTTTTAGAATCAGCAAATCATCTTGGTCAGGTACTAGTTGAGAGAAAGATTCATTTAGTATATAGGGGAGGCAGTCTCGGGTTAATAAGAGGAGTGTCAATAGGTGTGTTTTTAGAAGATAGTCAAGTTTTGAGGGTTGTTCTCGAAGTTTTAGCACAAGGGGACATCATTGAAAAAATAATTAGAGAGGAACTACAAGTCTCCACAATGTCTGCTCGAATGAATGCAATGTTTAACCATGCTAATGTCTTCATAGCCTTACCAAGTGGTCTAGGCACATTGAAAGAGATCTTTTATATTTCCTCTTGGGTACAACTGCACATTCACCATAAACCCATAGGTCTGTTAAATGTTAATAGTTATTATGATAAGTTATTGTCTTTTCTTAATCATGTTGTGGAACATGAATTTCTAACATCTTCTACATGACAAATCATAATCTCTGTTGCTACTTCTGAACAATTGATTGACCAACTACAATCTTTCATTCCTGTAATTCATCCTTTCATGAATCGTATAAATTGGTCATCTAAGGAAAGCTGTAAAAAGCTTAGATTAGATTTGAGTCTTTATTTGTGAATCTTTGTGTCTTTTGCTTTTATTAGTGTGTTTCAGGTTTTTCAGTGTTCGTTATTTTAGGTGATGTCTTCTATATTCTATTTTTCTATCTTAGGACATTAAGGACAATGTCGCATTTTGGTTGAAGGGGGAAAGGGTAGTAGTTGACAAAAATGTTTTTTAACTAATTATGCTTTCTATTTCATAAAGCATGTTCAAAATTGTTGTTACTAGGATGACAGAGTAAATGAGCTCTTTTGTTAAAGTGACTCTTGAGACGCATCTTAGTAACCATTCTTAATAAAGTCTATCATAATACTTCTTGAAATATTTAGGTTTACAAACTCTCGCATTATTATCACTTAATTCTGCTCATATACTCATTTAACATGTATTCTTAAACCTTAATTTTCACACACACACACACACACACACACACTTTAATATATGATTATGGGTTGCACATTGGATTATTACATTATTTATGTTCTTTTGTTAAAGGTAACAACTAAGGAAAATGGATAGTATATAATTTGAAAAAAAAACAAAAAAAAGAGCAAAAACAATGATGATAATAAAAATGTAGATAAGTTTGATTTCGTAGCCTTCCTAACCTAAACAATTAAGCCTGCAGGGGTGTTTTAAAATCTAATACCCTAAACTCAACTGACTTGGGAGCTATTGGTCTAACGCTTATTACATGGGTTGAGGAGAAAAGCTTAAAGAAATCAAGCATTGCACTATCTACGTATCAGTATCGGCAACCCAAGTTACTAAGCTCGCAGGGATGTCTCAACACCTAATGCTTTAAGACCAACTGGTTTGGGAGTCATTAGCTGAAAGCTCGTTACATGGGTTAAAGTTGCATTATGTTTTAAGTTACATGTATATATATTTTTTTTAAAAAAAGAAGAGAAAAGGAAGAAAAAAATCTCAACCCAAGGAAGTTAACCTTAAACATTAGAACAACAATTTTGTTTTCTTCCAAGTAAAGCCCCATGACACGACCAAAAGATTGATGTCTTCTCCCAAGTGCAGGAGTGTCGAAGTAATAAATAACCCGGTAAGACCGAGGTTAATTGTATAAATTATAGATGATAATAATACAATAACAATAACAACAATAACAATATTAACAACAACAACAATAATAATATAGAAGAAGAAGATGATGATGAGAACTTTGAGATGGAATATTAATTTAAGGATTAAACAATGATAATATCAAATGTCAAGGTTAGAGGTTTCACTAATGGTATGTCAAACAAGTATAGTATAAACTCTTATTATTCAATTGAAAACCACACACAAAGGAGGTTCCAGTCAGATTATAAATTGTTAACATGATCATATTAGTTATCTTATTCAATTAATGCTAATACTTATAAATCTCATCGGGCATTCATTCATGATTATAACTTATGTTAACAACAAATCAAGTTCATTTTATAGCTCAGGTGTCCATTATACTATACAGTATGGGCTATGAGAGTGTTAAGTATTTGTTGTACCAAGTGTTATACAACATAAATCAAGATTAGTCATTTAACAAGCAAAGTATTAAAGAGTGAACAAGATAACAAATACAAAACATGTTAGTATCAAACATTAAAGTCCATATTAAGTTTACACTATACATATTCTTACACCATTAGTGTACCCTTTTCACCTTGACATAAATAACTTAGCTAGACATAATGAAAGAAAGAAAAATAAATAAACAAAATAAGAACATAAATAAGATAAAAGTTAACTAAGTAAAGGAAAGGAAATGAAAGGCATAAACTTGATATTAATGAAAGCAAAGCATAAACATTACAAAAAATACAAAGAGAGAAAGAAA
>NW_011503023.1:5781-13962 GCF_000495115.2 Populus euphratica
TTATTGTTGTTATTGTTATTGTTATTGTTGTTGTATTATTGTTATTTATAATTTGTACAATTAACCTCCCTGTGGTTCGACCCCGGTCTTGCCGGGTTATTTATTACTTCGACACTCCTACACTTGGAAGAAGACATCAATCTTTTAGTCGTGTCAAGTATCCGGCTAACTCTTGACTTGGTGACAATCCTTATCTTCTCTTGTCTGCCCAAAACATCATTGATAACGTCAAAAATGAAACCACTTGAAAACATGAAAGTTGTAGGAAATTGTCTCATATTTCTATGGTAAAAAATTAAGGTCATTTGGACTTCTATAACTCCATATATGGGCCAAACATTGAACAGTGCTTGGGTTGGAAGACAGATTCATACTTCTTTGTTGTTGTTATAATTTGGACTTGAAAATGGCCTTTTTAAATCTTGGGCTCCATATGAAAGTTGTAGGCTTATATCTTACCTTTCCATCCATATAAAGTAGACCTAAATTTGAGATCTACAGCTCTAGATATGACCCAATTACCAAACAGTATTCCGGTTTGGACTACACCGGCATCTTTTTTCTAAGTTTGGTCATCTCTTTGTCCTTTTAATTTCAGTTCTTAAATTCATCCATCAATCCTTTCATTTATGTGATACGCCTGCATTTAAAATAAATATTTACCATAAATTAAAGTTATCTTATATTATTAAATATGTTATTATAAAACATGCTTTAGTTAAGGAGTTATTGATACTTCAAGTGCAAATGATAATATAAAACCTTGATAAAAATATACTTTTAAGTACTAAACACCCCCCAACTAGCTTATTACTAGTCCCTAGTAATCAAAGCATTAAAATAGAAAAACAATTTGTAAATTCCATAAAACAAGGTATTCAACATTCAACTTCCATTAATCTATCCAGATAAACAAACTTTTATTAAATTTATATATCTACTCAATACCATTTAAACAAGATATTAATAAACCTTCCTTTTATGTATAATATACTAACACATAGTTATAGGTCTTTACTTGGAAGAAAAAAAAATTCTTATTCTAATGTTTAAGGTTAACTTCCTTGGGTTGAGATTTTTTTTTGTTTTTTTAAATATATATACATATAATTTAAAACATAATGCATCTTTAACCCATGTAACGAGCTTTTGGCTAATAACTCCCAAACCAGTTGGTCTTACGGCATTAGGTGTTGAGACACCCCTACGAGCTTAGTAACTCGAGTTGTAGACACTGATACGTAGATAGTGCAATATTTAATTCCCTTAAGCTTTTCTCCTCAACCCATGTAACAAGTACGGGGCCAACAACTCCCAAGTCAGTTGACTTTAGGGTATTAAGTGTTAAAACACCCCTTCGGGCTTAATTGTTTAGTTTAGGGAGGCTACGAAACCATACTTATCTACATATTTATTATCATCATTTTTTTTTGCTCTTTTTTTTTTTGCAAATTATATACTATCCATTTTCCTTAGTTGTTATCTTTAACAAAAGAACATAAATAATGTAATAATCCAATGTGCAACCCACAATCATATGTTAAAATGTGTGTGTGTGTGAAAATTAAGATTTAAGAATAAATATTAAATGAGTATATGAGCAAAATTAAGTGATAATAATACGAGAGTTTGTAAACCTGAATATTTCAAGAAGTATTATAATAGACCTTGTTAAGAATGGTTACTAACATGCGTCTCAAGAGTCACTTTAACAAAAGTGCTCATTTATTCTGTCATCCTAGTAACAACAATTGGCACATGCTTTATGAAATAGAAAACATAGTTAATTATTTTTTTTATCAACTACTACCCTCTCCCCCTAACCAAAATGATACATTGTCCTCAATGTTTAAAGGTAGAAAGATAGAGTACAGAAGACATCACCTAAAATAACGAACACTGACAAACCTGAAACACACTTAAACAAATATAAGAAATAACCAAACATAATAATAAAAGAAAAAGACACAAAGATGCACAAATGAAGACTCAAATTTAATATAAGCTTTTTATAGCTTTCCTTAGATAACCAATTTATGCGACTCATGGAAGGATCAATTACAGGAATGAAAGATTGTAGTTGGTCAATCAATTGTTCAGCAGTAGCAACAGAGATTATGATTTGTCATGCAGAAGATGTTAGAAATTCATGTTCCACAGCATGATCAAGAAAAGACAATAACTTATCATAATAACCATTAACATTTAACAAACCTATGGGTTTATGGTGAATGTGCAGTTGGACCCAAGAGGAAATATAAAAGATCTCTTCCAATGTGCCTAGACCATTTGGTAAGGCCATGAAGGCATCAACATGGTTAACATTGCATTCATTCGAGCAAACATTGTGGAGACCTGTAGTTCGTCTTCAATTGTTTTTCCAATGATGTCCCCTTGTGCTAAAGCTTCCGGGACGACCCCCAAAACTTGAATACCTCCTAAAAATACAGCTATTGACATACCTCCCATTAACCCAAGACTGCCTCTCTCATACATTAAATGAATCTTTCTCTCAGCTAGCACCTGACCAATATGATTTGCTGATTCTAAAACTCCTTTTTTTTCCAAGACTAGATCCACCGAAAACATAAATATTTTTTATGTGATAACCTGAGAAACTTATCATTTCTACACACTTCTATACTTGTTGAATGTACGGGTTAAGTAGAAATGAAAGGAAGGAAAAGAGGATTTTATAGATGAGAAATTAAAAAAGCAATCATACCACCTATATATAAGCCAGCTGGAGTCTCACACACACACTCTCTCTCTCTTTTTATTTATTTATTTATTTTTGAAAAAGCATGTATATGTATAGGTAGTTGTGATTGTGGCTCACATCTTCCCTTGGTTTTATATCCAAGAACGGCTTAAATGCCCTCTATGGGCCGAGGATAGGCTTCCCATCCAATTTTCTTAAAAATAGGTAAACAGGATCTTTTTAAGTCAGATTCCCAAGACTAAGTCGATCATGTTCTTTATAAAAATAGGGTCATACATCATGAATTACACGGTGCATATTTTCACTAGGATTGTGTCTCAAGAGTTAATAAAAGATTATCTAAAGACTCCTTACTTAGGTCATCCTTAATGAATTGTATTTTATCTTTATAGTTTATAGATATCATTTCTAAAGAACGACATTGTGCATTACAAGTCCATCTGGCACATCGATGATAGACTTTTAGTTATTTTGTACGATGTTTCTTTGCAAAAGCGTTTTACTTGTTCCAGACATGTGTAAAATAAAGGAATTAGATGACTTACCTGATAATCGGACCTTTGCTTTAATCAACCAGTGAATATCTTTAAGAATTCTATGATTCATTAACAACCTCAATCTTGCATATCTAGCATGGTAAATTTTTATAATTGCATTCTGAGGCAAAGCGGGAAAATAATTTTTCAATTTTTCAAGATTAGTATCCATTTGCAAATGAGAATTGGAAGAGAGATTCAAAGAATTGCACAAATATATACACATATATCAAATATAATAGGAAACTGAAAGAACCGACTTAAGTCACGAAGTACCATTATCCACCATTTGACCGGGGTGAGAGAAACTAGAAAAAATCACTAAAAAAGAAACACAAAAACAATATGAGGAAAAAAATAATTCAATCTTTATATACAGGATCACTCAATTCAAGAGAGTCATTTTCAACTGAAAAATTGTCAAAGTAAACTTTCAAACGATGTCCATTTACCTTGAAAACATTGTTATTCCTTGGATTTTCGATATCACAGGCTTCATATGAATACACATGTTTCACAATAAAAGGACCGCTCCTTCTTTATCTTAGTTTTCGAGGAAATAAATGCAGTCAAGAATTATAAAGCAAGACTTTTTAACCAACATTGAATGTTTTTCTCAGTATTTTCTTGTCATAAAACTCTTTAATTCTTGCTTTATGAATTCTTGAATTTTCATATGCATCATTTCTTATTTCCTCAAGCTCATTTATTTGTAATTTTCGAAGTTGACTAGCATCATTAAGATTTGAATTGAAAGCTTTAATAGCCCAATAAGCTTTATATTCAAGTTCCACAAGCAAGTGACAAGGTTTTTCATAGACTAGTCTATAAGGTGACATACATAATGATGTTTTATAAGCAGTTCGATAAGCCCAAAGTGCATCATTAAGTCTTAAATACCAATCTTTCCTATTAGGGTTCACTGTTTTCTCCAAAATGTGTTTGATCTCTCTATTAGCAAGCTCTACTTGTCCACTTGTTTGAGGGTGATAAAGGGTGACAACTTTATGTGTGATTCCATATTTCTTCATTAAAGACTCAAATGGCTTGTTATAGAAATGTATTCCAATATCACTTATCATGGCTCAAGGGATTCCAAATCGACTCAAAATATTTTCTTTCAAAAACTTTATCACTGTTTTGTGATCATTGTTTCAACTTGGAATTGCCTCTATCCATTTTGAAACATAATCTATTGCGACTAATATGTATAAGAAATCAAATGATGGGGAAATTGACCAATGAAATCTATACCCCATCAATCAAAGATCTCAATAACAAAAATAGAATTTAAAGGCATCATGTGATGTTTTGAAATAGATTCTAACTTTTGATAATTTTCACAAGACTTGCAGAATACATGTAAGTCCTTGAACATGGTGGGCCAGTAAAATCCACTTTGTAAGATTTTTGCAGTTGTCTTTCTTGATGAGAAATAGCCCCCACATGCCTCAGAATGACACTACTTACCTCATTGTCAGGAATGCATTTTTAAAATATTTGATCAGAACAATATTTGAATAAATATGGGTCATACCAATAAAAGTTCTTCACTCATTCAAGAACTTTTTTTTATCTTAGGTACTCCAATGAACTGGTAATTGTCTTGAAACAAGAAAATTAATAATATTAGCAAACCAAGGCATTGTAGAGATAGAAAGTAAAGATTCATCTGGAAATTAATCATCGATTGATGTGATGTCAGTTTTTGAATCTGTTGTCAATCTTGACAAATGATCTACTACAATATTTTCAGTGCCTTTCTTATCTTTGATTGTGATATCAAATTCTTAAAGTAGTAAAATCCACCGTACCAATCCAGCCTTAGAATCTTTCTTAGAAAAAAGATATTTCAATGTTGTATGATTACTAAAAACAACAATAGGTAAGCCAACAAGATAAGACCTTAATTTTTCACATGTAAATACTACTACAAGTAATTCTTTTTTGGTGATGGTGTAATTCATTTGAGCACTATTTAAAGTTTTACTTGCATAGTAAATCACATAAGGTTTCTTATCTTTTCTTTGCCAAAAATAGCACCTACGGTATAATCACTAGCGTCACACATTATTTCAAAAGGTAATGACCAATCATGAGGTTGAATGACAGGAGCACAAGTAAGTAAGTTTTTAAGTTTAATAAAGGCTTCTTCACAATGTTCACTCCATTCAAAAATATTATCCTTTGTTATAAGGTTACTTAAAGGCTCAAATATTACACTAAAATCTTTGATGAACCTTCTATAAAAACTAACATGTCCTAAGAATGATCTAACATCTTTAATAGATTTTGATGTTGACAAGTTAGCAATTAAATCGATTTTAGATTTGTCAACCTTAATTCCTTTTGATGAAACAATGTGACCAAGTACAATGTTGTTTGTTACCATAAAGTGACATTTTTTCCAATTCAGTATAAGATTCTTCTCTTCACACGTGCTCAAAACCTTTTCTAAGTTAGTCAAACAATCATCAAATGAATCGCCAAAAACAGAAAAATCATCCATAAAAATCTCAAGAAAATGTTCAGTCATATCACTAAATATACTGAGCATGCATCTTTGAAATGTGGTTGGTGCATTATATAATCCAAAAGGCATCCTTCGATATACAAAAGTACTAAATGGACATGTGAAAATAGTCTTCTCTTGATCTTCTAATGCAATTTCAATTTGGTTGTAATCTGAATAGCCATTTAGAAAACAATAAAATTCATGACCTGCAACTCTTTCTAGGATTTGATCTATGAAAGGTAAAGGAAAATGATATTTTCTAGTCATTGAATTAAGTTTCCTATAGTCAATGCACATGCGCTAACCAGTAACAGTCCTAGTGGAAATTAACTCATTGTTCTCATTTGTTATCACAGTGACTCCAGACTTCTTAGATACAACTTGGGTAGGACTTATCCATTTACTGTCAGAAACAGGATAAATGATTTCATTATCTAGAAGCTTAATGACTTTATTTTTCACTACTTCTTTCATATTAGGATTGAGCCTTTGTTGCATTTCCCTAGAGGGTTTATCATTTCCTCCAAATAAATTCTATGTGTATAAATCAAAGGACTAGTTCCTTTTATGTCAGCTATGGTCCATCCTAATGCATTTTTTTGCATTTTTTGAGTTTGTAATAACATACCTTTTTAATGTGCATTAAGTTTAAAAGAGATTATTACTGGAAAAGTTCTATTTTCTTCCAAAAATGAGTATTTGAGATTGAATGACAATGGTTTTAAATTAGGTTTGGGTGGTTGAACACTTGAAGGTATGGACTTAATTGATCATGGTGGCAATTTCTCAATTTATGGCCTCCAATTACTTGCCTTTGATTCTTTCTGAAAATAAACCATTTGCAAATCATTAGATTCATCAATCTTAATTTTACTAGAAGTGGTTTGAAATTGATCATGAATTAATTTTTCAATAAAGTCCACTTTCTGTAAATCATTATCATCTCCAGGTTGCTTGTAAATGTTGAAAATATTCATCTCCATTGTTATGTTTCCAAATTATAGCTTCATCAGTCCATTCCTATAATTAATCAATGCATTAGAAGTTGCAAGAAATGGACGTCCTAAAATAACAAGAAATGAATTACATACTTCAACAGGTTATGTGTCCAAGACAATAAAATCCACAGGATAAATGAATTTATCGACTTCTACTAACACATCTTCAATTATTCCTCTATGCACTTTTATAGATCTATCGGTAAGTAAAAGAGTTACAGAAGTTGGTTTTAACTCACCTAGATTAAGACTTTGAAAAACTGAATATGAAAGTAAATTCACACTGGCTCCAAGATCAAGTAAGGCTCTTTTAATTTTATGTTCTCCAATAAAGCAAGAAATTGTAGGACAACCAGGGTCTTTATATTTCAAAGCATTATTATTTTGAAGAATGACACTTACTTGTTCGGCTAAAAAGGCTTTCTTTTTCACATTCAGTTTCCTCTTCACAGTATATAGATCTTTCAAAAATTTAGCATAAGAAGGAACTTGTTTAATAGCATCCAACAAAGGGTATATTGATCCTTACCTGTTTAAAAGTTTCAAAGATTTCAAAGTTGTGATTGACTTTTCTTTGTTTGGTCATGGCATGAGAAAATGGAAATGTTGGCGGGGAATCAGTCTTTTCTTTGTAAATTTCATATTCAACCCCTTCCTTACCCTCAGAGATTGACTCATCATCTTTCTCATAAGGTTCAAGAGTGAGTGGGTTTTTCAATAACCTTACCACTACGAAGAGTAGTGATTGATTTAACTTGATCCATTGTTGGCTTTCGGAACTACTTACATTTCCATTGTATTGCCCCTTGGGATTTTATTATGGTTGAGATAGAAACTTACCTTTCTCTTGAAAACTGAGAGTAGATGTCAATTTTGCAAGAGTATCTTTAAAATCTATCATGTTTTGAGCAAGTTGAGTATTGATTATCTCTTGCTTTTCAATGAATGCATGCAATGTTTCTTCAAAATTTCTTCTAGGAAGTTGAGCATAAGAAGGTACATATCCATGAGAATTTTAGAAATTATGGTGTGCTTGAAACGGTAGTTGTGAAGTTTGTACATTGTTATTATCACTCTTCCAACTGAAATTTGGGTGATTTCTCCAACGAAGGTTGTACGTTTGCGAGTATGGGTTGTGGTTGGCCCTTTGAAAATTGTTTAAAGCATGGGCTTGTTCATGGAGACATTTCTTAAAAGAAGGCAAAGTTGGATAGTTATTGGTTGAGTGTTCATTTGTTTCACATATTTGACACACAATGTCTTAAATAGATTTTAATTGACCACTCTTTTTTAATTCCAGTGCCTCGACTTTTCTAGCTAAAGATGCAAACTTGGCTTGGAAGTTATGATCTTCCTTAAGGTTGTATATACCTCAACTAGTTATTTATTACTTCGACACTCCTGCACTTG
>NW_011503024.1:0-13953 GCF_000495115.2 Populus euphratica
CTAATTAAAAAATGTTAAAAAAATATAAAATATAAATATAAAAAACCACCCATTTTATTCTCTTTTAAAATGTAAAATGGAGAATGAAGCTGGCATATTTCCAAGAAATTGGTTGGTGTCAAGTAATTACAATGTTACTCACGCATGTATTTGTGGTTGTGTTTGAATTTGGAAGATTGATTCCCTCTGAAAAACATCATATATTATTCAATAAAAATAAAAATATTTATTTTTTATTATGGATATTTTTATATTTTTTAAATCAGACTCAATATTGTTTTAGTTTTTTTATATAATCACCTAAGAATTATAAATGTATATTTTTATTTATTAAGATTTATTTTTAAAACCATGATAAATTTATCTTTAATAAATTATATTTATAATAAAAAAATTATTGTTTTATTCAAAACAAAAAAGAGGAACATACTTTTTATACTTCTAATTCTTAAGAATATTTATTTTAAATTCCTTAATTTTTTACTGAAAAGTTATGCTACTAATAAAAAAATATATGAATAATAACTAGAAATTTTTCATTTTTAAAAAAATTAAATAATTGTTTATATAAATATATGCCTTAATTAGTATAGAATTTATTTAAAAACAATTAAAAAGGACTCTGGGATGGTTTACTTTAAAATAAATAAACAAATGAAAGAGCAATTCTTTGCAGGCCCATTGAACCTAATCAAATGTGGCCCAATGACGGGAATCCTGGATTAAGCAATAGCCAGATAGCCATCAAAAAACCCTAACCCTAACAAAAACCTCTCCGCTTCACTGTCTTCACCTTCTTGTCCAAAATTTGTGCTTCCAAATATGGCCAATGCCTTTATGGCCATGAGAAGCCTGCTTTCTCTTGCACAAAAACGTTTCATCAACACATCTGTTATACTTCCCACTGCTTCATCATCATTTACTGCTGAATATCTCATCAAGACATGCGGGCTTCCTTTACAACCAGGCCTTTCAGTTAAGCTCCTAAACGATGAAAATAACCTCCAAAACTCGCAAGCTGTAGTCGAATTCCTTAAATCTCACCATTTTAAGGATGCCCACATCGCCAAAATGGTCCAAAAGTGTCCTGCTGTCCTCCGCTGCAAAGTTGAGGACAATCTGGAGCCCAAATTTGACTTCTTCATTAAAAATGGATTTGAGGGTCAGCTTCTGCCCCAAATTCTGATGTCAGATCCGAGAATTTTGGTATGCAAATTAGATACTCGCATTAAGCCATGTTTAGAACTTTTGAAGCCATTTCTTGGCAGTAATGAGAATATCATAGCTGTTCTTAAGCGTGCTTCGTGGTTATTGACATATAGTTTCAAGTCATGTGTGCAACCAAATATTGATTTCCTGATTAAAGAGGGGTTGCCTCTTGATAAGATGGCAAAACTGTTAATGTCGTACCCAAGAACCATACTAATTAAGCATGATAGGATGGTTTCTGCAGCAAATTATCTTAAGAATTTGGGGCTTGAACCAAAGGCTCCTATGTTTATCCACGCTTTTAGGGTGATGGTACAATTGAGCGAACCAACTTGGAAGAAGAAAATTGAGGCTTGGAAGAGCGCTGGCTGGAGCGAAGGGGAGATTCTGGGGACTTTTAAGCGATTCCCTTTTCTTTTATCATGTTCAGAGGAGAAAATCAGTTGCATGATGGATTTCTTCGTGAATACAGTGAAGCTGGGACACCAGACTATTACTGCAAATCCCTCAATTTTCAAGTATTCGTTCGATAAGAGGATTTATCCGAGGTATAATGTTTTGAAAGTTTTGGAGTCAAAGAAGCTAATTAGAGTCAGGAAGACTGCAACTTTCTTAAAAATAAGCGAGGAGAAGTTCTTGGAGAATTATATTACCAAGTACGAGGGCAAAGTTCCTGGTTTATTGGAGATATATGGGAGCATTAGAAAAACAAAGGGACTATAACTTGATGGCGAAATAGTAAGTTTGCTTTTTTAATGCATTATACAATAGTAGCTTAAATTCCTCTTATCCTGGTGACTTTGTAATGATGTCGTGTAAACTATTTTACGGTCTCTAATTTATATTGTTCAATTTATTGTTTGATTGTGCAAGTTTCATTTTGTTGTTGTTTTTGGACATTGATTTCTGAAAGTTTTTTATTGGTGGTTGTTTTTTGGAGTGTTTGCAAGTGTTGTAGATCATTAGCTGCATTTTTAAATCCAAATTGATATTGTGGCTTGAAGGATTGCATAATAGTATTGGAATTTCCATCCTCATTCAAGGAGTTAAAATTGAATCCTAGGGGATTTTACTCTTTGAATTTTAACTTGAAATAGTTATCTTGATTTGAGCTGCGGAGCATAAGAGGAGCCATAAAAACATGCTGGTTAATTTTTTCCCGTGAATGATCGTAAGCGGAAAGGTCCGGGTTGCTCACAGTTCATATATACTATCAAGTAACAGAATTAATAGGATCGAAATGGGAAATTGCAAAAACTACCTAGAACTTCTTTCTGTGGCTATCCCTCCCTCATTATTTATAAACCTACATGCCCGAATCCTGTAAAGTGTTCAGGATTTGATTGGTTATTTGTAACTTTGGCTTCAAAATAGCAGGGGTGTTGGATATGAAGAAGTTCAGGGCCAATTAGCTCTCTTGCTGGTGCATATGAAATACTGGCGGGTTACTGTCGAACTCAGGAACTTGGGAAGCTGGTTTCAAATACTCAACAATAAGGTTGCTTGAGAGAGGCAAAATCTAGACTTCTGGCAGGGTTTCAAACTGCAGCAATGCAGTTAGACACCAACTATGTTACAAGCGTGATTTCCTTATTGTTGAGTATGTTACAAACGATGTTTCAAGAAGTGTATAATTATCTGAACAGTTGTATTTCTTTTCCACGTTGGATCATGTGGATTTGGGAGGTGATGTTTTCTTGTAATCATACCGCGTATCAGATTTGCATCCTTTTTGGTTTTTTTGGAGGGTTTATTTGCCATCAGTGGCAGATAAAGTGAGAGAATGTAAGATGTTTTATTGTAGTGGAAATAATTGAGAGTTAGAAGAGAAACATAGTTTTCTTAGAAGAGAGACATAGTTTTCTTCATCAATTTAAGTTTTTTCTTCGTCAATCAGGGCATTATAATCTATATTTAATTCTTCATATTTACAATTAAAGAATTGCTTACATATTGCCCTTGATCTCTCATCCAATGAACGACTTCCTTTCCTTGACTCAATCATTCTGCCATTATGAGTTCTATTTGTGTGCCCCTTCTTCAATTCCTTTCAATCTCTTAAACTTTAAAGCTCAGTTGGCAATGGTAAATTGCATGACATGATCACGTCATCTTCTGGGATTCACGAGCTTCAGAAGCAGTTTTCTTGAAGTGATACACTTCAGTCCTATGCTATAGTAAAGACTGGTAAAGATCGAGATGCGTCTCTAGGTTTTTAATTGAATGTCAGCAGATGGCCACTTTGGTCACGCTTGCTGCTGCTGCTGCTGCTTAAACATGCAAACCGTAATGAACAGCTGCATACATGCAAACTAATGTATTTATTGATGCCTGATATTTCAGCAGTTGATTGTTCCATGTTTTCCAAGGAGCTAGATGGAGGTTCTTCAACAAGTATTAGCGAGGGCAGAAAGCAAGTATGTTGGTTTTGTTATGGTGAGAAACTGCATGGCCACTGGCATTGTAGCTTTTAGGGAGCTGTTATTCATTGCATATGTGTGATTTAGAATCGTGTTAGAGAAGTCCTCTTTTTATGAACACATAGACACACATATATACATTTGTAATTCATAGGAAATACATTGAATCTAATACAAAAACTCGGCATAATATTTATGTGCTGAATTCTCATTTTCTTCTTCTTTTTATTCCTTTGATTTTATGTTCCATCACACAAGTAATTCTTTGTAGAAGCAAAATCAATAGTTGTTCAGGATAATAATCTCTTACAAAGATATTCCTATGTGTTCATGTTGTCCTAAAGCCATCTCTGGTAACCAACAAGGGTGAGTCCTTGGTTAAGAAAAATGATAAAAAACTTTGAGATCATTTCATGGTTATAGTTCTACATCTCACAAATATATAAGAATCATTTTCTTTATATTTTGGCTATCACCTTTCACGTTTGTGTGTATTATTTTAACTAACAGTGATGTAGAGTTTGTCATCCATTTATCTGAAATTTATTTAAATTTAGATTACTTTCTCTACTAGAAGTAGAAAAAAAAACACGTTATAGTGCTTTGTTTATATAAACAGAGAAGCAACTTAATTTTTCTTTTTAATTTTTAATTTTATTTTTTAAAAAATCTATCTTCTAATTTTTCTTTTCAATATTATTATTTCAATATTTTATTAATTTTGAACAGTTATTATAATTTCTTTCATTTTTTATTTTGAATAATTTAAAAATAATTTTTTAAAACTTAGTGAATTCTATGATTGATGTGAGTTAAGTCTCACAAAGATTGAGTCTATTTAATATATTTTTATTTTAATATTTTTTTTAAATATCATATTAATATTTTTTTTTTACCGGTCATCTTTGATGTATTTGGATCCACCATACTGTTTGGGCATGTAGAGTTAATTATCATGGGCATGTAGAGTTAATTATCATGCATGTTAATTTAATTTGTTTAATTTGTTGAGTTTGATTTAATAATAATGTTAAATAGTTTTTTTTATAATTTTTTTTGTATTTTTTTTTGAATAAATCCTTTTTTACTTTTTTTAATTAATTTTATCTTTTAACATTTTATTAATTTTAAATTCATTTTTATAATTTATTTCAATTTATTTTTTATAAAATTGTTTTAGTTTCAAAACAATTATATGATATTTAGTTGATACTCAATTCTGTGAGCATTTATTTTTTAATCTAAAAAATAATTTTAAAAAATAAATTTGTTAAACTCAGTGTAATTTATAATTCTAGATCACAAATTTGACGAGTTTAGTTATGAAGTATGTATCGATGTTATATATTATCATTTTAATATTAAAAAGAATATCATGTTGAAATATTTTTTCAAGCTAAATTATTTTTTTTACTAATTATTCGAGTTATCTTTAGATTTTTGAAGCCAATTGAGTTATGTTAAAGTAATTGAAGTCATTAATTTTAAATCAAGTTAGGCAAAAATTCAAGTTCAAAGCATTCAAAATTGATACTAAATTGGATTTAATAATAATATTAAGTAGTTTCTTAAAAAATAAATAATTTTTTTAAGTTTATTTTTTTCATCCAACCAAGTTAGAAAACTAGTTGTACCAAAAATATTTAAAACAAAATTTCTTGACATAAAAAATAAAATTATATTGCAAATTGCTAACTTAGAGATTGTTTATTATTGTATTAATTTCTGTTTTTACTCAACTAAGATACAGATAAATAAATTGGTTAGTCAAATATTTTTTACTAATTGCATTCAAGTACATGCCTAACTGCATTTTAAACTTTAATTTTATAAAAGCTAGAATAACATATTTTTTATTCATCAAAATCATATTTTTATTTATTTTACATATAAAAAATTCATCTTACATTAATTTTAACTAGTTATATATTTTTTGAATATATATTTTAAAAAAACTATTTTTTAAAACTGCAACCATTAAAGCTGCCTTAACAGCACATAAAGATCCACCCACAACGAATCCACTGTAGTTACATGCATTTTCCATTCTAATGTCCGTGAAAGAGTACTGGACCGAGCCAATGATTTGGTCTCACTGGTGTTTTGATTTGTTATAGTTTTTATTTAGGATTTTTAAAAAAATATATTTTATTTGAAAAAAATATTAATTTTTACATTTTAATATTAAAAATAACACTAGTATAAGTGTATAGTATATAAGCAATGGACCAATATTTCAGAGGTAAGCGAAAGGGGGAACTGAGAGTCCGGCCGGTTTTCATGAATCACAAAACAAACCCTACGCCTAGTCGATGAAATTAGGGATCGGTCCTCGTTAGCTTCTTCTCTAACCACATTTTTACCCGTTAGTGAGAAAATGGCCATGAAGCTTTTTCTTATTCAAAAACGTTTTCTAGCAACGCCATCTGCTAGTAGCTCACTATCCTCATCATCGTCGTCTTCATTTACGGTGGATTTTCTCGTCAACTCATGTGGGCTTCCTTTAAAATCTGCACTTTTAGCTTCCCGGAAGCTGAAGCTGGACAAAAAAAATCTTCGAAATCCTCCCTTTGTGCTACAATTCTTGAAATCTCACAACTTCGACGAAACCCACATCTCCAAATTGATTGAGAGGCGGCCTCAAGTCCTCCAGTCCAGAGTAGAAGGCAATCTCGCTCCCAGATTCGAGTTTCTGATCGCAAATGGCTTCGTGGGTAAGCTCCTGCACGACCTTATCATACACCATACTGAGATACTTACAAGTGCCTTAGATTCTCGTATTAAACCAGCTTTTTACCTTTTGAAGTCTTTTCTATACTGCAATGAGAATATTGTCGCGGCTCTTAAGCGTTCTTCCAGGTTGTTGACGGCTGATTTGAATGTCAATGCGAAACCAAACATTGATTTTTTGAGAAAAGAGGGAGTTCCTGTTAACATGGTAGCAAAATTGATTATCTTAAATCCAGGAACTATACTGAGTAAGCGTGGAAGGATGGTTTATGCGATGAATGCTATTAAGAATTTGGGTCTGGAGCCAGATAAGACGATGTTTGTACGTGCTCTTAGCGTGAGGTTACAAATGACTGAATCAACATGGAATAAGAAAATTGAAGTGATGAAGAGTTTGCGGTGGAGTGAAGAGGAGATTCTGAGGGCTTTTAAGAGGTACCCACAAATATTAGCATTCTCGGAGGAGAAAATCAGGAGTGCAATAGATTTCTATATCAATACTATGGAGTTGGAAAGACAAATTATAATTGCTAATCCTAATTTTATTGGCTTCTCAATTGATAAAAGGATTCGCCCAAGGTATAATGTTATAAATGTCTTAGAGTCGAAGGAACTGATTAAAGGAGACATGAAAATTTCTACTCTGCTAGTTACGAGTGAGAAGAAATTCTTTATAAATTATGTCAGCAGGTTTGCGGATGAAGTCCCTGGTCTATTAGAGCTGTACAAGGGTACAGCCATGAGAACAGAGAAAGACGCTTGATGGCTAAGTTAGTTTGTGTTATACAAAGTATAACACATGGTTGTAAACTGCTTCCCTTCTTCTGAATTAGACCTAGTCTGTACCTGTCATTTTATATCGTTCAATTAATTCTTCGAATACCGAGTTCAATATCCTTTCATTTTTCATTTTAGTTTCTTATCACGGCAGCTCTTGTTTCTGGTTCATTTCTTTGACCTTCTGTTTGTAATCTTTCTTTTTTTAGGCCCTTCTCTTCAAAAAGAAATGGCATGCATGCTTTAATATGAGAATCTAAGGGCCTTTTGAAAATTTCAAACAGTTCCTGTCCTTGAACATGTATTCTGTCCATGGTTATAGCTTAAAGTGAAAAACTAATAACTTTAACTTTTGAGAACCCTTGGTTTCTCAAATTGATCCATCATTTGAGTTTGTTTGAATAGTATTCTTGGTAGAAATGACACAATGGTGGCTTTTTTTTAAGGCTTTCTTTGTGACTGTTATGATTTGAAAGGTGTTAAACAACGTTCAGAATTTGGCCTTGAACCGATGGGTTGTGTGTTCATACATGCTGTTGGCACGTTGAGATGATACAGAATTTGGCATTGAACCAAAGGGTTCTGTGCTTGTACATTGTTGGCACGTGGATACAATACATATGAGTGAATCAACTCGGAAGAAGAAATTTGAGTTGTTGAACAAGCGTGGGTTGGAGCAGAGGGGAGATTAAAGGGGGCTTTTTATGTCATACCTGCTTCTTTTGGCATTCTTAGAGAGGAAAATTGGATTGACGAAGGCTATGTAGTCATAGTAGCTGATTAAAGGGAAGTTAAAGATTGAGTTATTGCTGACAAGATGTGAGAAGAATCGCATGGAGAATTAGTATTACTAACTACTAAGCATGAGGGTTGAGTCCCTGGATTATATAGGTGGTGTAAATGGATGCCACCAAGAGAAAAAACGATGTATACTTTGGCAGAGATGTGAGTTCATTTGTGCGAAATACAAAGCTGATTTATGTACATTTCTTTCCAAGTCCATATCTATTACCCTCTGAAATACTTACACATACTTGCGACTTTCAGCAAATCAACAGCTTAATCACTCCTAAGGGCTGAGGAAGGTGTTCTGTAGTTCTTCCACTCTCATCAGGAAAATATATGAAGAAAAGTCGATGGTTATCACCTAACCGCCGTCTGTTTGGCCCCCATATCTAATCTTGTTGAAGGGAAGTCGGCAGCTGATGGTTCTTGCCGACTCCAGTGACATGATCCTTGCTGACAGCTTTAGCAGCGACGAATCTGGCAGCAGATGCTGATTTTCGTTGATTTTTCAGGCTTGCTCTTTTCATTTTGATCCCAGTAAGTCCTGGGCAAACCACTAGCATAGATGACTGCGTGTTGGTGCGGTTAATTTTTTGAAATTTATTTTTTGTTTAATTATTTAATAATAAAAATAGATATAAGTAGAAAAGAGAAATAGAAATATAAAATAAAAATTTATTTTTCCATCAAAATTATCCTTTTTGATTTATATAAATTTTTTTGTTGTTTTGACTAAAAAATAGTTTTTTTAATAAAAAAATTAGTAACATAGTTCATTGATTAAAAAATAATTAAAAAAATTCGTAAAAAGAACAGTAGTTTTTTCTATTAATGTATTTCTTTATCTTAATAAAAAATATCTTTTATTTATTTGAAGTATTGTTTTTAAATAAAAACTGAAAGTCTTAATTAAAAAATAAAAAAAATCTAAAAACAATGAATTTTAAAAAAATTATATAAAAATAAAAATATTTATTCTTATTCAATATTAATAAATTTTTTTTAAAAAAAACCCTAAAACAAATATTTACATGAAAAACCACTATTTAAATTCTTTTAAAAAATATTTCATCAAACAAATCATTCTATTCTCATTCTAGTTTGATTAACCATCTTGAGCCCAGCCCATTTGAACCCCTATCAGTTTGATTAAACATTGAGGAATCTGGCCCAATGAAAACAGACCCATTCAGTTCATCAACCCACTGAAAAAGGAAATGTCTTGACTGTCTTTGTTCTAATTCTAGGTTTGGTAAGGTATCTGCTTCCAGGAAATGGGCACCAAGGTAGCCATGAGAAACCTGCTTCCTCTCTTACAGAAACGTTTTCTATCAACATCATCGTCATCTACTCCAACACTTTCTCCTCTTTCCACTGCTCCATCGTCATCATTTACAGTAGACTTCCTCATCAAGTCATGTGGGCTTCCCTCAAAATCTGCTCTTGCTGTCTCCCAGAAGTTACAACTCGACGAGAAGAGCATCCAGAAGCCCCAATCAGTACTCGAGTTTCTGAAAGCTCACGGCTTTAAAGAAACCCACGTCGTCAAATTAATTGAGAAGCGGCCTGATGTCCTCAGACGTGGAGTAGACACCAATCTCAAACCAAAATTTGAGTTCCTCATCGCAAATGGCTTTGTGGGTAACCTTCTTCCTGAGCTTATTACATCAAATCCGAATGTTTTGGAAAGGGCTTTAGAATCTAATATGAAGCCATGTTTTGAGTATTTTAAGTCCATTCTTGGTAGTAATGACATGATTGTAGCGGCTTCTAAGCGATGTGCAGTGTTCTTGACCTATGATTGGAAGAGTATTATACAGCCAAATGTTGAGTTGTTGATTAAAGAGGGAGTGCCTGAAGAGAGAGTAGTAAAAATGATTGTTGCACAACCAAGAATTATATATCAAAGGCGCGATAGGATGGTTTATGCAATCAATGCTGTCAAGAATTTGGGTCTTGAGCCCAAGGCTGCTATGTTTATATATGCTCTTAGATCGATCTTATCCATGAATGAGTTCACTTGGAAGAAGAAGATTGAAGTGATGAAAAGTTTTGGGTGGACTGAAGAAGAGATTTTGCGGGCATTTAAGCAATACCCGTTTCAATTATCATCCTCGGAGGAAAAAATGAGGAAATCGATGGATTTCTTGTTGAATACTATTAAGATGGAAAGGCAGGCCATTATTGCCTGTCCTAAGTTTCTTATGTATTCAACTGAGAAAAGGCTCCGTCCTAGGTATGATGTTTTGAAGATTTTGAAGTCTAAGAAGCTAATTGAAATCGGCAAGAAGACGAACTATCTGCTAACAGTTAGTGAGAAGAATTTCTTGGAGAATTATGTTACTAAGTATGCTGATAAAGTGCCAGGTTTATTGGAGGTATACAGGGGCACAGCAAAGACCGAAAGATAGAAACTTGATTACCTCCCATCCATCGCCTATATTCCATTATCACAGGCCAATGTTTTTCTCAGGTGAATACATACATATCTATACCTATATGTGTGTGTGCTTACGCTCGCACGCAAGAAGCTATTTGAAGTTCTTATTTGTAATGCCTGTTTTACCGATTACTTTTGAATTTCATTGTTTGCTGAAATAAATTGCATATTCTTGCTCTTGAAGGCCCGGCCATTGCTCTCTATTTTTTGCCATTCTCTTCAAATGTTAAACCAAAGCCAGCTAATTTTCTTGAACCAAACAACAAATATTGCAAGTGTCATTCTTTGGTTGATCCTTAGTCAAGTTCTAGGCTCATAATCTAGTAGATTGCTTCTCTGCTCTAAATTCAGAACTATACAAGTCAAGTTGTTAGTTTGCAGCAAGCAACCATGACTTGGAACCCTTGAGTTTTCTTGTTGACTGTTCATCTTCTCATCTGCAATTCTTTGAAAAGATGTCATAGGTCCCTTGAATTTCATTGTTTGCTGAAATAGATTGCATATTCTTGCTCTTGAAGGCCTGGCCAATGCTCTCTAGTTCTTGCCATTCTCTTCAGATGTTAAACCAAAGCCAGCTAATTTTCTTGGTGACTGTTTTATTGGATTGTTAGCAGGCAGGTGGTACAAACTGATTGAATGCTGTATATAGCAGGATTGCTTCCCCTATTTCCAAATTGCCTTCTCTTTTCAAACCATGAAGCAATTGACTTGATAAACTTCATATTTTGCAGCTAGAAGCTCTTAACTAGAATGAATATGAAAGTTGGTCATCACTAAGCCATCATTTTGATCACAAGGAACTTTTTTCTCATGACTTTTTTTTTTTTGAAAATGTATCTTAAATAACAAGCCCTTTCTATCTTGTTCATGTTTTTTGAGTTTGGAACATTACAGATTCACATGGGTCAGCCATGACAATCTTATAAGTGGGCCTATTTTGAGCCTTAATCAGAATATATCCAAATTGAAAATGTTCTGAGTTTTTGCCCAATTAAAGTGAACCGACAGCGACCTAGCTCAGAAAAGAGGTCTATATCTTCTCAGCAACCCCTCTGATAACCCTCTTCTTCACTAAGCTGTTTCTTCGGGGTGTTTAGTGTTGTGGTTGAATTTTTATTTTGTAAAATTTTAAATTATTTTTTTGTTTTTCAATTTTTTTGATATGATATGTTAAAAATAAATTTTAAAAAATAAAAAAATATATTATTTTAATATATTTACAAGTAAAAATAACTGTGAAAAATAATTTTTACCATTATTCCAAACATCTCCTTCATCTTCATCATCAATTCATTTACATTTCAATTCCTCATCAACTCATGCGGGCTTTCCTAAGTCTTATTTTTCCGTTTCCAAGAAGCTCCGAAACTGAAAGAGCAGATTTCAAGGTAGTCCTCGTGGATTTCACGCCCAAACTTCAATTTCTCATTGCAGTATCAAATCCTCTAATTTTAAAAATAGCCCTGGATTCTCATATTAATATCAATGGTTATGATTCCCACTAACTTGCTCTGTTCTTTTTCCCCTTCGCGGGATAACCTCCAATTAATATCTTTTCCATCCTGCTTTGCAGATCAGGAATTTCCATGTTGGATATAAGACTTTTGAGTCCTTCTTCAAGAGCTCCTTCCTCTCTTTCTGCTGCATCTTCTCCACCTACAGGATTTCTGGACGAGTTAAATTAGTGTTTTTGACAAAAATGAACATAAGTTTTAATAAAATGGTTGTATGGTGCTGACATTTGTTAGCGTGTTTGTCAAGTTCCCTATGGGTCACCTTGCTAGCATTAGCCGAAGTCAGTTGATGTCTAAATTAGACCCAAAAAATGATGCTTAAAATTTTTCTAGTTGTTTTCGAATTTCTTTAAATTTGTTTTAGATTTCATTTGTTAAGTAAGTTATAATTTCTATTTAAACAATTTTATTTTTTATTTTTCAGAAATTAAATAAATTATTGGTTAAAGAATTATTTTAGGAATGTGATTCTAAAGCTTGATAAACCCTAGTTTCTTTCTCTATTTGCAGAGTTATAGTATTTAAGGCTTAAAAAACCCTAACCCTTCCCCTTCTCTATACACTGTTTCAATGCTTTCTTGGCTAGATACTATTCTTTGAACAGGAGGAATTTCTGAGTCGTGGTTGTGTTGAAAGGAGATAGAGTCCTGTCGTTCCTCTGATGGTGGTGCTATGATATGATGAAAATGATGATGGCTTTTATGAAATTCTGGTTTCCTTCTGAGAACTGTGAATGTTCATTCATGGTTTTACTGTACTTTCCAGTCTGTTTAACTATGAAGGGTAATTCCAGCAGATGCGGTTTCATTTGGATGCCCCTTAACTCTTAACCTTTCCACCATTTCCAACATCTATCTGTATCAAAGCAGTTGATGTTATCCACAGGCAGTTGACAACCTATGGATTTCATCCTTTTGAGTTGGTAATGAAGAGATGTTGAGGATGAAAGAAGGCCCAGAATTCAATTATTTTTCTTAGCATGATTTTGAGCATGTATTCTAATCAATATGCTAAGCTATGTAATCTGCGATCGCGTCCACTCTATCAACTGACACAATACAATAGTAACAGTGACCAGTTTAGTTCATGTCTTTCACTCTTCCTCTGCAGTAACTAACCACAGAGCAGCCCCTTTATCTTGAAAAACCATTATTCCTGTTCATTTTCTTTATAAAATCCGGTTTTCTAAGATTGTGTTTTTTTTCTTAAGAAAAGAAATTTGATTTGGAAATCTAAATGAAAAACATGTTTTCTTTCGTACAAAAATGTTTTCTGCATATTAACAGCAGACCCGATGAGTCCAGCATACAGCGCAGTAAACATGACAACATTATTTGTGGGAAGATGTTGGGTTTTGATGAAAACCCAGGAGCAGCAAGTCCTGCTCAGCTCAGCAACCGACGACAGCAAGTAATTTATGGAGAGATGTTGAAGCCTACAAAATCCCAGAACCAAAAAATGAACTTCAGCAGCAACAAACTCTCCTGAGATTAGCAACCAACAGGACAACGTCTTCCGTGGAGAGATGTTGAAGGATTATGAATTCAGGAACAAATAATTATGTCCAAGATTGTGAGTCCAAGATCATGGATGCAATTTACTGCAGATTCCAATAAGCCAGGAACAAAATTACTTCTTACTGTAATATCAAACACCGTAAATCAGCAATCACAGAACCAAAAGTAGTCGCCCCCTTCCCATTGGTCTCTTTGTCTAGTCTATCTCTCTGTCCCGAAGCTCACCATCCTCCATGGCTGGTATACACTCTCTATCCTCTTTCTGTCTGTCCTGGTTTACGCTGCTTGGGCTAGAAAAGAAAACAACAAATCCTAGTCATATGAGGAGATCATTTACTGTGAGTTGCATGATCATTTCTTAATTTAACTCATTTTGTTCTTGTTTCTATGTTTTGACTCTCTTTTTCCCTGTAGATAATTAAAGTAATATTTGATCTCAAGAAATATAAAGCGCTGTCCTGATTTAGCCTATTTCAGTCAGAAATTATAACCATATGCTTGCTACAATATGCGTTGGATCTTACAGATGTGTTTATTAACCTTCAAGACTTCATTTTTTC
>NW_011503058.1:0-13632 GCF_000495115.2 Populus euphratica
CTGGAAGACAGATTCGGGCTTCTTTGTTGTTGCTACAATTTGGACTTGATAATGGCCTTTTTAGATCTTGGGCTCCATATGAAAGTTGTAGGCCTATGTCTTACCTTTCCATCCATATAAATTGGACCTAAATCTGAGATCTGTAGCTCCAGATATAACCCAATTACAGAACAGTGTTCCGGTTTGGATTGCACCGACGACCCAATTACCGAACAGTGTTCCAGTTTAGATTGCACCGATATCTCTTCTCTAAGTTTGACCATCTCTTTATCCTGGCAATTTAAGTTATTCAAGTCATCAATCAATCCTTTCATTTATGTGATAGGCCTGCATTAAAAATAGACATTTACCACAAATTATAGGTATCTTATATTATTAGATACATTATTATAAAACATATTTTAGTTAAGGAGTTATTGATACTTCAAGTGTAAAACGATGATATAAAACCATGATAAAAATGCACTTTTAAATACTAATCACTGTACTATAAGAAAAACAGTGTGGTACCTCTGCCCTATAAAGATTAATAAGTCTCTTTTTATAGACGAGTTGACATGGAAGAGGCCAAAATGTCTTGTTGGAGATTCCGTCAGAACCCATGTGAACCCATATGGTGTTGTCTGCCATGATTGAGTGAAGACAAGATGGGAAAAGCCCATGTTTTTGGTTGTTGAACTTTTTTCTATTGTCTTGTAATCAGCGACAATGGATTTGTAGCAGCAAGTAATATTTGTAAAAAAAAAAAGACTAAAACATAGGGTCTTAAAATTAAAAAGGGGCTCAAAACAGGTGAGTCAAAAGATAAAGCTCTAAACAGATGAGCCTGAAAAAGTTGGAAAAATACTTTTTTTTTTTTAGTGTCGCTTAATGGGTGGTAGAATACCAAAATAGTCATCTTCATTATCATTTCCAAGGGAAATGGCAGGAGATATTGATCCGAATGAGCTGGATTGGGACAAGACTGTTTTGGGGTCTTGGCTTTGTATAATGTTTTGGACAATTTGTAAGTATTCTTCTTCAGTTCTAGTAGAGGCAAGGAGAGCTGTCGTTTGAGCCTTTCTAGCTAGAAACTTTGATTGAGGATGATGGTCAATTATGGGAGTTGTCTGATGTTTTTGTAACCATTCCGTAACAGCTAATTTTGAACTTTTGGATTCAACTGTAAAGGAATCCCACCATTTGATTTTGAATTTACGAATAAGAACTGGATGTCTGTTTTGTAGATTATAATCATAGAACCATGAACATACCCACGGAACAAAAAAATTTGTACAGAAAATAAGTAGAGAAGAGAACTTTCTTTCAGAAGGAGCTGGTTGAAAATTATTTTTGAAATAGAGGTAGCCGTTTTCAACTAGAGGATGGTCTTTGAGGTAGTCAACATGACAGCCATAGTAGTCCCACCATTGGAGGAACCAGAGGGGGAGGTTTGTAGTGTCCATGTCATTATAGAAGTAAAAAAGCCAAGAATGACTATGGTTTGGATTTTAGAGGAGGAAGGTATTGAACCATGCCTGTTGATAATCCCAATATGTATAGGATGTATTAAATTCTTGGGGGTTTGTACGGAAGTTCATGGGGAAAGAAAGGGGTTGATGTCATGGTTGCCCCCAGTCTTTAGGGTGAATGACTTTTTGAATAATACATGTAGAATATGCCAGTTCAGTATGGCTAGAATGAATTTTGAAGTGTTTGAATTTGATGGAATTAGTGATTTCAAGGATTGTGGCATAATAAGATTGTGGTTTGGCCAAATTCCAAGGTTTGTAGTGCTAGTTGGAGGGGAAAATTTTTGATGCAGTAATGGAAGGGTTTTCATGATAAAATCCTTCTTCCATAGTTAAGATATTTTGGAAAGTAGTTTTGAAAATATATTTGGATTTTGTTTTTTGAAAGCTAGTTTGTTATAAAGAAAGGAGGGGTTTTGAAGTAGAAATGCCTCCTTGAGGTTTTGAAAAAGGTTTTGAAATACTACCTATTTGAGATACAGAGTCGTCGGATGTCTGTTGAGATACTTTTGGTAACGCCAGAAGTAATTCTGGTGATTTAGATATAGTGTCAACCATGGTTGAACTGCGTTGGTTTGTACCTGCTGGGGTTTTGTAATGTCTTCTTCTTTAATTACTGCCTCATACCAAATGGCATAACATTCCATTCATATTGGCCAAAAGGAACCATGAAAGCAGTTTTGTATCTATCTTTGGGATCAATCTGGATTTGCCAGAATCCAGATTTCATATCGAACTTGGAAAATATGAATGCAAAATGCAATTTTTGTAGCAGATCTTTTTTGTTGGGGATTGGATATTTGATCCATTTGAGAGCAAAATTTAGGGGTTTGTAATTGATCACAAGTCTTGGTGTGCCTCATTCGATTTCAGAGTTTTTGTTTACATAAAACACTGCACACGACCAGGGTGATCGAGACTTTTGGATAAGACCTTTAGACTTAAGATCGTGGATCTCAAGTCTGCAATGTTGTTCTAAATCAGCATTCATTTGTATAGGTCGTGCTTTCGTGGGTATTAATTTTTCTGAAAAAGTATCTTCATACGGAAGATCAACGATGTGTTGTTTTCTTTTCCAGAAAGCATTAGGTAGGTCAGAACAGATTTGTTGTTCAATCTTATTTTGTAAGTCAATGACTTTTTGGTGTAAATTAGGGTGTTGGAGTTGTTTAGTTATGCGACAAAAAGAAACATGGTTTTGTACATCATGTAGATGGAATTGTTTTTCAAGAATTAATGCATTGAGATGATAAGCATGTATAGAGCATGCTTTAATTAAATTCAAATTTCTAGTCTTGGACTTCTCTAAGAATGGGAAAAGAAGTTTGGAGTTGTTAATTTTGGAAGTAATACAATTATGATGTGCTTGATATAGAGTGATCATGTCAATGAATGGAGTGCCAAGAATGATGGTATGATTAATATCTTTAGTAACAATAAAAAATGTTTTAAGAGAAATGCCTTTATTGAAAACAGAGGCTTAGGTTTTACCCGCAATATGTAATTTTGAGTTATTAGTAGCAGAGAGTTTTTCAGAAGTATTTTGTAAAAATCATTTTGGGACCACTCCTTCTTTGATCCAATTTAAATCTGCACCTGTGTCAAATAAAGCAATAGTGTCAAGTTTGAAATCATTTGAGAAAACAAGAGTAATTTTAATTAAATATTTTTTTAAAGATATTTGTGTTAAGACATTAAGAAAATCATCTGGAATATGCTCAATATTGGTAAGTGTATGTGGTAAAGAATGAGGTTCAATGGTTTGGTCTTCAGTATCAGACTCAGTATCAGGCTGGTTTTCTATTTTTAAGAGAAGATGTTGTAGTATGGCAGAGTTTTTTTGTTGGGCTTGTTTAAAAGATTGTAATTCAGATTTAAGCGTTTTTATCTCAGAATGTAACTCTGGAAGAGTAACTGTGGTTTTGGTATATTTGTAGTATAATATGCATTTTGAAAGCTAGGACAAGGGATATCTGATGTAGACTTTCTTGGAGGGTTTTCGTGATAAGGGATATTAATGACAGAAGGGATTTTTGAGATTCTTCCTAGATCTATTGTACTAGAAGAGGAAGAGGCTTCTGAGAATCTGGAACTTGTAGAGTGACGATGGAAAGATAGTTTGACTTTGCCATCAGTAAATTGGGTAATGTTTTTGATTTGGACATTGGGTTGAGGTGGTTGAAGGATATCTAGTGGTGCTGCACCTTCAAGGATCCTATCTTCTGGAAGAGATATGTCTTTCCATTGGATGGCTTTTGGAATAACAGTGTTTGAGCGGGATAAATCAGTTTGTAGGAGGAGTGTTTCTCCTTTTTGAGAATGAAACTTGTGTTTACTAGCAAAGGCTGAGAACATGGCTTTATAGTGTATTTTGAATATGAGAGCAACAGCTATAGAACCTCCAAGCATGTCATAATTATGGGTTTTTATTTGGAGTAGCATACTCTGCAAAATATTCTTCTCTTTGAGAGATATGATTATGTTTGGATAACAGTCGAAAGATACTGGGCCACTACAAAGGCTAGACTAAATGGAACTAAGGAGAGAGTCTTGAAAGTTTTCAAATCTAGCATCTCGGAGGACAGCAAGGATGGTGGTGTTTAGACCTTCTTTTGTAAGGGGTTTTATTCCGACTTGGACAAGGCCAACATGAATGTATTTATAGTTTCTGGCTAAATGTTTCTGTAAGACTTCTGAGAGAGGAGTTGTATGGTTTCAAAGGGTTTTTTGAGCTGAATATCTCATTCCTCGGTTTTGATAGTGAAATTTGTTTTGAAAATATCATATTTAGATTTTTGGTAAATCCGGGTTTGAGAAATTTTTGGGATTTTCCAGTCATCAATGTTTTTTGTAAAGTCTTCAATTGTTATTTCTTCACTTTGTATAATTTTCCTGCTTTCAAAAGATTCAAAAGTAGAGGAGGCTAAAGTAGAGGTAGTTCTATGGAAAACAGAATCCATTAAGAAGAAAGATAAACTAGGAAACATACTGCAGGTTATATGGATTTATTGCCCTAAAATTTTAACGAGACTTACACCATTCAGTTGCATTCACCTATTATCTAATGGTCTCTATGTTCTCTGAGAAAACTGTCTTCTATGATACTAATTCTACCTAGATCCCAATAGGCTCTGATACCAATAAGATTCTTCTTTTTTAAGTAAGGTGTGAGCAGTAAAGGGTTTTGAAGGCAGAAAGCAGAAAGCATATTAGTACGTGGCATTGTTATACCTGAGAATGATCTTAAAAGATCGGGTCACAGGTTTCCAGCCTATATACTGATTTTATGAAACCAGAAATAAGATACAAAAATAAAACTTTAAAAAATATAAATTATAAACAGATTTCTGATGCGAATGAACAAGGCAAGACCAACAATGTCAGGATCCTTGGTCAAACACAGAGCATACTTATCAGATATAAAATATAACAAAACCAAAAATATCAACAATAAAATAGAATCTTACGTAAATTTGTAATGTTAATTAATATAAGAGATATTGGATACAGAGGAGAGTGGAGAAAGGTTACAGGTATGTGTTCTGAGGGGGAATGAAATTTTTCTAAGGAAAATTCATGGTCTACCTTTAAAGATGGAAGAGTCTCCTTTTATAGACAAGTTGACATGGAAGAGGCCAAAATATCTTGTTGGAGATTCCATCAGAACCCATGTGGTGTTGTCTGTCATGATTGAGTAAAGACAAGATGGGAAAGGCCCATTTTTTAAATACTTAACATCTGCATTTGAACGGAAAGACTTACTCAAGTAACATGAGACAAGTAGAAGGGTTAAATTAAAAAACATTAAGAAACAATTACGTACGGAAGTAAATATTAACTTTTGAGTTGATTAAAAAAATTAGATTTCGGTCAAGCATACTAATCCATGCTAATATTATTTATATTAACAAGGTGATACGAAGGAAAAGAATGACGAGTTGCGTCTTTACAATAATTGTCAAAAATTATTAGTAACTCTTGACCCTTATAAATATTTTTGTTAACATAACAAACAATAATACAAAAAATGTATGAAGAAAAATAAAGAAGAGAAATGATTCTCAAAGAAAAACTCCTTGTCAATCTTCAAAAGGAAAAAAAATAATTATTTCTGTATATAAGGAACACTTAGATAATAAATAACAAGCATGATTCATTATTATTTAATGTCATTAAGCTTGGAATAGTGATACAAGTTTATTAGGACGTGTTTATATTATTTCTTCCTATAGCTAGCTATCAGAGTATGTTGTTACTCATCTCCTATTCTAAATTGGATGTTTGATAAGTTTATAACATGTTTTCAATGATTAAATAGTTTCTGCGATTAAAATGTTTTAAAATTTTCTATATCAAGTTAATTGATAAAGCTGGATCACTCAAAAATAAAAATTCAAATAAAAGTTTATTATAATTAGAGGAGAATCTGCTCAACCAAATTATATAGATGACCTTATTGATACTTTTATGAACCAATGGCATATGACTAAATCTAAAAAGAAGTTTAGTCGCACCAAACTTTTATGATGGTTAATAAGATAGCCAAATGAAATATTTTAACAAAACCTATTGTTAGTTGGAGATAGAGAACACAGACATTGTTATTTAAACTTACTTTTATTTATTAAAATAATAAATTTATTTTCAATTTCTTCGTATTAGGTTATGTATAATTTATTTGATTCGTGTGCAGTATTGTATTAGGATTTTAAGAAGATTTATTTCATTCTTTCATTTTTTATGTTAAAAATATTTATGAAGTTAATTTGAATAGTTATGGAATCTAAAACTCAATTAGTTTATATAAAACTATTTATCAGTGCTTTGACATGGCTAGTTGTGGGATCTAAAATTTCATGAAGGCTGTTTTACATTGATGCTCTGTATTCTATTTTCTGAATTTCCGTGCTGGTTTGATTAATTTGTTGGAAGCTAAAATTGCTGATTCTTTGCTTAACTTGTTGTTTAAGATACAAACTTTTTTTACATTTGTTTTCTTCTTTCTTTCTTTTTTATTTAACACATTGCTAATGAAAAAGATATGGGGTAAGAACAAGTGTGTACTTTTTTAAGGTTGTTGTCGGGATCAGGCCAAATGGGGGATTTTGGGGTTACTTGTACAAAGTCAATGGGATTAATGGAGGCTTGGAAAAAAATGAGTAATTCTTTAGTATATAGGAAAACAATTTTCACATCTAGTTAATTCTTTCTTGTGATTTGCAAAGTCTTTAATTTTTTAATGTTTTCGTTTCTCGTTCTTATTTCCTTTTTTTTAGTCTTTAATTTTTTAATGTTTCTGTTTCTCGTTCTTATTTCCTTTTTTTTAATTAGTTCAAAAATCTCAGGTATCTTAGTGGATAACACTATGTTCAAGCATCATTTGTTCCTGTGAACATAAAAAGAAAAAAAAACCATTACGATAATTAAAAACTAAACTAAAAAAATTAAAAGATAAATATAAATTAAAATATTTAATTTAGTAACATGGGATAACTGGTTGAGTCAGATGATTAAAATTTCACCATGTCGCATTTTAGAAACACCTTATTTACTAAATATAGTTATTCATGAAAGCAATAACTATCATTTCATGGTTAAGAATAGCAATAATTTATAAATATCATGCTTTTAAATCACGACGAGACGAGGTGAAAACATGCTATTTCACAGAATCTTTTTTGGACGGTGTTATTGGCTAGTTTTTTCACTACCAAAAATTTGCTAAATAGTAATGGATTTACCGACAGAATATTTATGTCGGTAATTTGAGGTTGAAATTACTGACGGTTATATTCCGTCCA
Source organism: Populus euphratica (assembly GCF_000495115.2). NCBI lineage: Eukaryota > Viridiplantae > Streptophyta > Magnoliopsida > Malpighiales > Salicaceae > Populus > Populus euphratica. The sequence goes on from NW_011503058.1 coordinate 7,313, forward strand.
TAATTCAGTCGGGAATTACCAATGGAAATTTTCCGTCGGTAGTTACCGACTAAATTACAAACAAAAACGTCATCGTCGTAAAAAAAATGGGTCGCTGACATGGAGGTTTTGGCGGGTTATTTTTTCAGATGGAATCACCGACGGATTCAAAAAGGCAGGTCGTACAACGACCGCCGTTTATATTGCCGACGGATTCACCGACGGATTTGAAATGGCAGATCCATACAGTGACGTGTCGATTGTTCTGTCAGAATCATCGACGGTTTCATCGATAGAAAATTCATCGGTGAAACCATCGGGAAAAGTTAATATATGTTCACCTGCCTGCTGACCCTCTCCTCCCCTATTTCTCCTTCTTCTTCCTAATCCCAACTCTCCCTAACTGCAACCAGCCCCCCATCTTCCCCAAACAAAAATCTTCCTCATATCAGCAAATCAAGTTATATTTCTTGAAGTTTTGTGGTCACAACATCCATGTTCTGATTTACCGATGGATTTTATCAATTTTTGTAAGTAATTCTTTCTTTTTAAATCTTAACATTTAATTAAATGTCAATTTTATTGTTTTTTAGTATATGTTTTTTGTTAGTAAATGTACATGTTTATTGTTATTTGTTAAACAAACTTGTAGTATATGAATGTATAATTCTATACCTGTTATGGTTTGTTTTAGATTTTGTAAGATTGTATTTGTTTGTAAATTATTAAAACTTTATGGAACTACCGAAGTACATGTGCTGTTTTGAAATAATTAATAGCTTATTTATTGGGTCCGTTTAAAGTTTTGTCAATGGTATTGCGGAGTGGTAATTTCTCTGTAAATTTATACATTTTAATTTGTATGGAAGTTGATAAATGATAATGAATTTTTAATATTTATGAGAAGTTGTGATTGGTTTGTTAGATAATCTCGAGGTAAAGTAATATTTTTGCAAATTTATTTACCTAACTTAGTTAATTAATACATTATGTCATCATAATTTTATAGAGGTTCGATATAAATCATGGATGATCATTCATGGATGTATCAAGATTCACCCCAAGGATTGCGGAGGATGGATTATTGTAACGGGGTTCAGGGTTTTATTAATTTCGCAACATCTATTCCTAGAAATTTTACTGGAGGCGGTATTAAGTGTCCATGCAGGAAGTGTCAAAATAAAAGGTATTTGCATCCAGATGTTGTAATGATGCATCTTCTACAGAAAGGGTTTATGGAGAATTACCAGTATTGATATGCATATGGAGAAGTATATGTTAGTGAGAGAAGAATGGACGAAATGGTGGTTGGGTCTACTTCTAGTGCTAGCAACGAGAATGACAACACTAATCCTTATAGAAACATGGTTATGGATGCAATGAGAATGAATCAAGGTAATGTCAGTCAGTGTCCAATCATAGAAGAAGAACCTAATATAGATGCAGTTAGGTTTTTTGATTTGTTGAAAGATTCTGACGAACCATTATGGGATGGCTGCACGAACCACAGTAAATTATCGGCCGTAGCACAGGTGTTCACCATCAAGTCAGAGCACGGGTTGAGTGAGGCCAGGTATGAAAAGATTATTGAATGGGTAAGAAGCATTTTACCTTAAGAGAACAGGCTGAAAGAGAACTTCTATGCTGCGAAGTCCATGATGAAACCCCTCGGTTTAGGATACTAGAAAATTGACATGTGCCCTAACTTCTGCATGTTATACTACCTTGAAAATGCTGAGATGATCGAGTGCATGACATGTGGGCATTCCCGTTACAAACTTAGAACTGGCAGGGGAAAGACTCTAGTGGCATATAAAAAACTTAGATACTTCCCGATCATGCCTAGATTGCAGAGGTTATTCATGTCACCAAGGACTGTTGAGCACATGACATGGCACCAAGCATACCATGCGGTTGATGGAGTGATGGTTCATCCTTTTGACGGCGAAGCGTGGAAACGCTTTAATAGTGTTCATCCTCACTTTTCAGCTGAATCAAGGAATGTGCGTCTTGGGTTGTGTACAGATGGATTCAACCTATTTGGGTCATTTGCTGCTCATTATTCTTGTTGGCCGGTCATACTCACAGTTTATAACTTACCACTGGGAATGTGTATGAGGCCGGAGTTCATATTTTTATCTACTATCATACCCGGTCCAAGCAGCCCGGGATGGAATATAGATGTTTGTCTTCGACCGTTGATTGATGAGTTGGCGCAGTTGTGGTCCTTCGGAGCTCTGACTTATGATATATTGAGGAAACAAAATTTCCTTATGAGGGCGACTTTGATATGGACTATCAAGGCTAGATTGGATGTAGCTTTATACTGTAACCGTAAAAATATGAAGTTGGTTTATGATGAGTCACGGGTCGCAAAACCAAGAGCAAGCTTCGTGTTAGAGAAAAATGCACAACTGTTAGTCTACAAATGGCTTAAGAGTCTGCATTTTCCGGATGGACATGCATCGAATATATCACGGCTGGTTAATGTAGAGGACTGCAGATTGTATGGAATGAAGAGTCATGATTGCCACGTGTTTATACAAACACTCATCCCATTAGCTTTTCGTGATTTGTTTCCAAAGGGAATATGGGATGCACTCACGGAGACCATTCATTTCTTTAGAGATATATGCTCCAGCAAGTTGAATGTTGATCACATTGAGAGGCTTTAAACAAATATCGTCGAAACACTATGCAAACTTGAGATGATATTCCCTCCATCATTTTTTGACTCAATGGAGCATCTCCCTATACATCTACCGTTCGAGGCAAAAGCTAGAGGACCGGTCCAATATAGATGGATGTACTCATTCGAACGGTTAGATATTACAGTTGCAATGTAATTCATATATAAAAGTATTTTATATGTTTTTCTTAATTGAAAATACTTTATTAATATTTCAATGCAGGTACTTGTTTAATCTTAAGAAAAAGGTTAAAAACAAGGCGCATGTTAAGGCTTCGATATGTGAGGCCTATATTGTTGAGGAGATCTCAACATTTATCTCGTACTATTTCGAACCTCATCTGAGAACAAGAATCAATTGCGTTCCTCGGCATCATGATGGCGGTAAAGTGCCTTCCAGTGAGAACTTGTCAATATTCTTCAATATTGGACGACCTATACCTAAAAATGCCGTAAAAGGAAGATATTTGTCGGAAATAGAGTTCAAACAAGCACACAACTACGTTCTATTTAACTGTGATGAGCTGAGACCTTTTATTCAGTAAGTTTATACTAATTAAACTTTGTTAGTAATATACTGTTAATTATATATTGTAATATCATACACTCATTATCACTTGCAGGCAACATCGACAATATTTGCTCTCCAATAACTCACAGCTAACCGAATCCCAGATCTTTCAATTACAAGATGAGCAGTTTGCCACGTGGTTCAGAACACATGTAAGCACTATCACAAACTCATTCTAACTTGCAAAATTATTGTACATATGCATGTCATTACAAGATTCTCGATCATTTACTGTTTATTGATGCACATTACATACAAGGTTTATCAACTAGGAAGGAGCGCACCTAAGTCATTGTCTTCACTAAGCCTGGAGCCTGAAAGAAAATGTAAGTGCTACAACGGGTATTTTATCAATGGATATGTTTTCCATACTGAAAAATACAGGCAAGGAAGAAAGACATACAATAGCGGTGTTTGTGTTAAGGGATCCACTAGTAGTGAGTTAGAAGTTGACTACTATGGTAGATTAGAAGAGGTCGTCGAACTGTAATATCATAACGAGTAGAATAAAGTGTTTTTATTCAAATGCTATTGGTATGACACGACTGACAGAGGAATCGGAGTTGATCTGCACTATGGTTTGGTCGAAATCAACTCAAAAGCTAGACTCCACAACATAAACGATGTCTTTGTTCTTGCAAAGCAATGTCAACAATTTTATTACACATACACCCCTTCATTTAGAAAGGATCGATTAAGAGTGAATTGGTTGTCTGTTTTAAAAACAAAACCCCGGGGTCTTTTCGAGGTTGTTCAGGATGAGAACGAAGACACAAGTGTGCGAGATGAAGTCTTTCAAGTTAGTGAGGTAGTTGAACCATATCGAGTTGCTCCTTCGATTGAATTGGAAGAAAATTCAATTTTTCATGTTTTCGATGATAGTCTTATTGATGTTGACACAGAGGAGTTGAATTTTGTTTTAAGCTCTAGCGGACAAGCAACTGTCGATGAAGAAGATGATATTCATATTAAAGATTGCGATAAAGGTGGTGACAATTCAATTGATGACGATAAAGAAGAAAATTCTGACTAACTACCAAAATGGAACCCTATGTAAAACCCTTTTTTCATGTAATTTAGATTATGGATGATATATTTTGAAACACAAACTATTTATTACTTGAAATAATTAGTTGAAATGTCACAATTACAAAATAATTACTTGAAATAATTATTGATCATGGATGATATATTTTATAACATGAAATAATTACTTGAAATGCCACCACATCACCGACGGCCACACCGACAGAATACAAATCCGTCGGCATTTCACAGAGAGTTCGAAAATAATTACTCCAAATGCCACCACATCACTGACGACCCCAAGACCGTCGGCATTTCATAGAGAGTTCGAAAATAATTACTCCAAATGCCACATCACCGACAGCCCAAGAACATCAGCATTTCATAGAGAGTTCGAAAATAATTACTCCAAATGCCACCACATCACCAACGGCCCCAAGACCGTCGGCATTTCACAGAGAGTTCGAAAATAATTAGCATTCAATAAGGTCTGCTGCCAGATTTGCGATTAATGGGGGCATCTAGGAGTATTAAGGAACGCCGAGAAGTTCGAATTTTCAATTATGCTTCTCTTCTTCCCTTTCAAGTTTTTTTTTAAAAAAAAAAAAACAATAAGCACAGTGATAGTAAAAAACTAGCCAACACCGTCCAAATTTTTTTTGTGAAATAGCATCTTTTTACCTTGTCGTGATTTAAAAGCATGATAACAAATTTTCATTATTCTGATCCATGAAACAGTAGTTATCACTTTCATGAATAATTATATTTAGTAAATAGGGTGTTTCTAAAATGCGAAACGGTAAAATTCCAATCATTTGACTCAACTAGTTATCCCGTATTATTAAATTAAATATCTTAATTTATATTTATCTTTTAATTTTTTTAGTTTAGTCTTTAATTATCAGTGATGGTTTTTTTTTTCATTTTATGTTCACAGGTACAAATGATGCTCGAACAAAGTGTTACCCATTAAGATACCTAAGATTTTTGAACTAATTAAAAAAAAAAAGGAAATAAGAACGAGAAACGGAAACATTAAAAAATTAAAGACGTTGCAAATCACAAGAAAGAATTAACTAGATGTGAAAATTGTTTTCCTATATACTAAAGAATTACTCACTTTTTTCCAAGCCTCCATTAATCCCATTGATTTTGTACAAGTAACCCCAGAATCCCCCATATGGCCTGATCCCGACAACAACCTTAAAGAAGTATACACTTGTTCTTACCCCATATCTTTTTCATTAGCAATGTGTTAAATAAAAAAGAAAGAAAGAAGAAAACAAATGTAAAAAAAGTTTGTATCTTAAACAACAAGTTAAGCAAAGAATCAGCAATTTTAGCTTCCAACAAATTAATCAAACCAGCACGGAAATTCAGAAAATAGAATACAGAGCATCAATGTAAAACAGCCTTCATGAAATTTTAGATCCCACAACTAGCCATGTCAAAGCACTGATAAATAGTTTTATATAAACTAATTGAGTTTTAGATTCCATAACTATTCAAATTAACTTCATAAATATTTTTAACATAAAAAATGAAAGAATGAAATAAATCTTCTTAAAATCCTAATACAATATCGCACATGAATCAAATGAATTATTAAGCTTAAAATTATATAAACATAACCTAATACGAAAGAAATTGAAAATAAATTTATTATTTTAATAAATAAAAGTAAATTTAAATAACAATTTTCGTGTTCTCCCTCCCCCCAAAGGCTATCTTATTAACCATCATAAAAATTTGGTGCGACTAAACTTTTTTTAGGCTTACTCATATGTCATTGGTTCATAAAAGTATTAATAAGGTTATCTATATAATTTATTTAGAGTAGATCCTCCTCTAGTTATGATAAATTTTTATTTGAATTTTTATTTTAGAGTGATCCAGCTCTATGGGTTAACTTGTTATAGAAAATTCTAAAATATTTTAATTGCAGAAACTTAATCATTGAAAACATGTTATAAACATATCAAACATCCAATTAAGAATAGGAGATGAGTAACAACATACTCTGATAGCTAGCTATAGGAAGAAATAATATAAACA
>NW_011503029.1:0-13903 GCF_000495115.2 Populus euphratica
TGACTAAGTTACAGTCAGCACTAACAATTTATACTGACTTGCACTAACAAACTAACTTACTGGCTTATGAAAGACAGGAGTTTTATTATAACGAAAACAACTGGTTTCCAACATATTCTCCCCTAAACTACACTTGCTAACAAGTCAGTTTATGGTTTTGATGCTCTACACTCCCAGTAAATCACGTAGCTTTGTAAATGATTCCAACTTCAAAGGTTTTATCTTGATGTCTGCCACTTGTTCACGAGTCCCGCAATGAATTAATTCTACAACACTTTCCTTTACCAGATCACATAAAAAATAAAATTTTATGTCTATGTGTTTTGTTCTTCCATGGAGAATTGGATTTTTTGATAACTTTATAGTGGAACTGTTGTCGCAAAAAATCTTAACACACTTGCAAGAGGAGAAACCAAGACTGTTGAGCACTCTTTTCATCCTAATTTTATAACATGCAGCAGCAGCAGCAGCTACATACTCTGTTTCTGTTATGGAAATAGTCACTACTGGTAGCTTTGTTGAGCTCCATGCAACTGCACCTTCACTTAGAAAAAAAACATAACCAGATGTGCTTCTTCTATCCTCTACATCGCCGGTATAGTCACTGTCAGTGTAGACTTTGAGATCATCTTAAAAATTCTCTACACTTCTTCTATAAAACACTCTTAAGTTAGTAGTTCTCTTCACATACCTGAGAACCCTTTTTGTTGCTGCCATATGTGATGTTTTAGGATTAGTCATGAATTTGCTTAACATGCAGACAACAAACGCAATGTCAAGTCTGGTAATTGACAAATACATTAAGCTGCTAATTATTTGCTTGAACAAGGTTGAATTCTCACTGTCTTCTCTATTATTTTTTTATCGGATTGTAGCCTCCCATTCCAAATCTTTCTTAAATTTCCCTAGCATACTTCATTTGATATAAATGTATTCCTTCACAACTCTGTTGAATTTCTACTCCTAAAAAATACTTCATTTACCCCAAATCACTCATGTCAAATTCTAGTTTCATTGATTCATTGAATTTCTCACATAGTTCCACATCATTTCCTGTATAAATTAAATCATCCATATAAAGGCTAAAATTAAGCATTTACCTCCATCTGCATGTTTAAGAAACAGTGTGTTCATGACTGCATTTCTCAAAGCCTTCTTTCATGAAAAACCATTCAATTCTACTATACCAGGCTTTTGGAGCCTGTTTCAAACTGTAGAGAGCTTTTTTAAGTTTCAAGACTTTATGCTCTTCTCCTTTGCTAACATAGCCTTCTAACTACTCCACGTAGACAGCTTCTTCTAATTCCCCATAAAGAAATGCACTCTTGACGTCTAGTTGGAAAACAGTTTATCCTTTCTATGCTGCTAGAGCTAAGATCAGTCTTATGGTATCCTAATGAGCCATAGGTGCAAAAACTTCACTGTAGTCAATCCCATATCTCTGAGCATATTCTTTTACTACCAGGCATACTTTGCATTTATCTACCTCTCCCTTTTCATTTAGCTTGATTCAAAAAAATCATTTTACACCAATTTTCTTTATCCTTTCTAGTGGAATCACTAGCTCCCATGTCTTATTCTTTTCTACAGCTTCTATTTCAAATCCATGGCTTTCCTCCATTTCTTCTATTTTACTACTTCATCAAAGTATATTGGATCATCATGTACCATAAAATACATTGAGTTGTCAGGAAAACCAGCTCCATGAACATAATCATCCATCCATCTAGGTGTCCGTTTAACTCTTCTTTGAGATATAGAAGAATTATTTTCCCATGTTGTATCATTTTCTGGTGCAGCAAGACCATTTTCCCCTATAGTGTTACCATCTTCATCTTCCAGTACCTCAACATTCTCCCCTGATGCAGTATCATCATTTCCACCTTTTATTTCATTATCATTTTCAACTCCCTCTGTAGCTAAATCATCTCATTCGATTGATTTCTCATCATAGTCACTAATTTCTCCATCATTTTCTGTATCTTTCCAAGTAAAAATATCACTCATACCGTCATCACTCTTCCTCCAATTCCAGCCCTCATTCTCATCAAACACTACATCCTTACTAACAATCACCTTTTTGATCTTAGTATTATAAAATCGATAGGCTTTAGATTCTTCATTAACACTTATAAACACACATCTATGACTCTTCTCATCTAACTTTGTCCTCTTTTTGTAAAAAATATGCATATTTGCAATACAACTGAAAATTCTAAAGTGCTTAACATTGGGTTTGTTTCCACTCTAACACTCTTCAAGAGTTTTTTTTTTTTTTTTTACAGCCATAGTTAGACTCCTAGTTAGACTCCTATTTAACACATGTAGTCCCCATCGAACTGCTTCTGGCCAGAACAGTTTAGGAATTTTCTTCTCAAAAAGCATGCATTGAACCATGTTTAATATAGTTTGATTTTTACGTTCTACCACTCCATTCTGTTGAGGAGTGTAGGCAGCAGTAAGTTGCCTCTTAATACCATGATTAACACAAAACACATTGATTCTTTGAAAGTAAACTCTCCTCCCCTGTCTGCTTCAAACAACATATATCACATTCTGACTCTTTTTTCACAAAGCTTTTAAATACTTTAAACATGGTAAAAGTTTCATTCTTCTTGCTAAAAAATAAATCCAAGCCTTTCTGCTGAAATCATCTATGAAGCACAATAAGTACCTTTTTAGACTGTTTGAAGTTAGAGTGATTGACCGCACAAATCTGCATGCACTAGTTGAAGTCTTCTTAAAGCTCTCCACTGACTCTTCTTGGTAATGACTGCTCAATGTTGTTTGCCACGATGACACACTGTGCATGCTATATTTGTTGCTTTGAATTGAGGAAGGCCTTTGACAAGTTGTTTGCTTTCCAAGGTTTTGAGACTCTTGTTGTTCACATATCCATAGTGACGATGCCACAGGTCTGATAAATTATCCATACTTGTTATTAAACAGTTTGAAGGCTGAGTAATCATAATGGCTAGTAAAACAAACATCCTATTTGCTGCTATAAGACTTTGCGTAATAAGGCCTCTCGTAGGATGATATATTTTACAAGCCTTATCCTTCATAACAATAGCAAGTCCCTTCTCTTGAAGCTGTCCAATGCTTAATAGGTTATTCTTAAGTTTAAGAATGAAAAACACATCTCTTATTTCTTGAGTTAGTCCTGCAGTCATAAGTTTAACACTTTCATTACCCATCACCATAATTTTTGCTCCATTGCCCAGCTTGACTGAGTGTCTGAACTGCTCATCCATTTCTATAAACCAATCTTTATTCCCTGACATGTGATTAGAACATCCTAAGTTTAGAAACCAAACCTCTTCTTTGCTTATTTTCTTATCCTAAACGTAAACCATTAGTAGAAGTTCTTCCTCTTCATCCATCTCGGTATAATATGCACCCTTTTCCTAACTAGGACACTCATTCTGAAAATGTCCTAGTCTGTGACATTTATAGCATTTCACTGTAGCTCTGTTGAAACTATGTCTTTCTCTACCACGTCCACCTCTTCAAGCTCCTTGTCCCCTTTCTCTTCCCACTTTGTCTTTATCAGTAACTTTAAGAACTTGCTCTTCTTCTCCTTGACTTTTCATCCTTTGCTCATGCACCAAAAGACTGCTATGAAGTTCATCTATAGTCATTGTATTCATGTTGTTAGATTCTTCAATTGAATAGACCACATAGTTGAATTTGAAAATCATTGATCGAAGAATCTTTTCTGTGATCATTGTTTCATTTAGATTTTCACCATGAGCCTTCATTTTGTTGGTTATGGATAAAACTCTAGCAAAGTAGGCATTTACAATTTCTCCTTTCTTCATACGAAGAATTTTAAAATCATAGCGTAATGATTGTAATTGTGCTCTCTTAACCCTTATTGAGCCTTGAAATTTTTGTTTCATGGAGTCCCAGATTGCCTTTGAAGAGCTTCTAAAGAATGGTTTCAAGCATGTCTCATTCAATTGCTTGATATAAAAGATTCTTTGCCTTTAAATCCTTTAACTTGTTTTCTTCATACTTCTTCCTTTGAACATTTGTAAGTGGATGACTTTCTGATACTACTGAGGAGAAAGACTGTGCTTCTCCTGCGACATCCACCATGATGCCATAATCTACAACATTCCAATACTCTTTGCAATGAAGCAGATTCTCCATCAGTTCAGCCCAATGATCATAGTGTCCCACAAACTTAAACACATAGCCGTTGCTGCTTCCTTCTATCATTTTTAAAAAACACTCAAATCTTTCTTTTTCACTCTTGTATTCACAATCAGGCCCTGTTAAGAGGCTCTGATACCAATTGTTATAATATTAAAGATCTTGCACAATTTAACTGTGAAAATACCATTTATTCAGTAGTGTTCTTTGGCTTAAATAGCCATTACAACTTGGAATCAGGGAAAATCTTCTTAGCCAAAGATTATGGTAACAGAACAATAGAAAAATTATAAAATAATGACTAAATCAAAATCAGCACTAACAAACTATACTGACTTGCACTAACAAACTAACTTGCTGGCTCCTAAAAGACAAGAGCTTTATTATAACAAAAACAACTGGTTTCCAATACCTCCTCTATGGTTCGAACATGACCGAATTAATCCCACCATAAAAATTTATGATGAAAATAGCTTTGTTTTAGGACATTAGGCCCATACTTTTCAATAGAGGAGCAATATTGAAAACACTTTTTGTTTGGGGACCTAATTGAGAGCAACATTATAATTGATGGATTACTGCGTCCTTATCCATCAAGCAAGTTTATTTATAAGAAATAAAATGAGTGAAGGAAAGTTCTTGATAAGATAACACCTCCTTTTGGGATGAAAAAGGAAAGTATAGGATTGAGAATGTTGCTATGCAAAAGCCTTCATCATTAAGTAAATATAGACAGGAAACAGTAAAAAAACAATAATAATAAACAAAAAAGTGTAACCTCTTATTAATTAAATATTAAAAGATAAAATAAATTAAAAATAAATTATAATAAAATTAAAAAAACTAAAAATAAAAATTCAAAAAATGATAATTAAAATTAACATAAAAAATAAATTAGAAAATAACTACGAATTTTGATCCAATGTGAAATTAAAATGAAAAATCTCTTTAACAAAAAGAAAAAAATAAAAAAATTAAGATCAAATTGTAAACGAAAATAACATATTATAAATTTGGATTAATTAATGACATTGAAAATAAATAAAAATTGAACAAAAAGGTCAAGAAAAAAAATTAAAAATCAAAGAATAAAGACCTAATTGAAAAAAATAATATATCATTAATTGAAATTGAATGATGAAATTGAAAACAAATTAAACTTTTACAAAAAGATTAAGAACAAAAAAATATAAATAAAAAGAATAAGAATTAAAATTGAAATGTCAATAACTAAGAGGACAAATCTAGAATTTTAAATGATCAGTATTAATTTCAAGTGGAGTAAAGAGAAAAGAGGGGAAAAAGAGAGTCTCGCCAATGACAATCCATCCCCCATACGCACCATGTGCCACCCTACCAGAAAGAAGATGCCATAATGATTCTAACGACATGATGAGAGAGCTTTTTTGTCCACCAAGAGGGGCCACAGAAGTCGCAAACACTTACTGCGAGTATTTCATGCACCAACCATTTTTTTTATTTTAATAATGATTTATATTTTTAAAAAATTAAATTACCCTCGATCAACTTAATAACAACAAAAAAGGTTTGAAAGAAAAAAAAAATCCTCTAGATGCAAGCTTTAAAATTTTTGCTTTTAAGAGTAATTGAGTCATTTTATTATGTTTAAAAAAGTGAAATGATGAAAAAGCCTTTAGATGTCAATTTTAAGAATTTTACTTTCATGGGTAAATTAAAATTGAAAAGACTATTTTATCGTGCTTAAAAAATTGAAAAGACTATTCTATGCCGATCAATTTGATGATAACTAACAGGCCATGTAAAAAGTTAAAAATATCCCTAATGCCAAGACCATTGGTTTTTTTTGGAAGGGTAAAATGGTAATGACAATGTTGTGATGAAATAGTAAAATGTGTCTATAATTGTAGAAACAAAAAAATTTCTACCAATCAAAATTTTTGATGTGTCATTTTTAATTTATTTTTTCATGAAAAATAAAATAAAATAAAAATAAATAACATGAAAAATAAATAGGTCTTTATATTTTTTTTCCAATGGAAGGTTTACAAAGGAATGAGATATTCAAGATATCTTGTCGCAAATATAAGATGCCATAAATAAAAATTAACCAATAAAATAATTTCACATGGCAACGAGAAAGGACTTGAAAACCCTCACAAATCTTTACAAATAAAGGGCCTCATCCTAAAAACCAAAAAGGGAAGGATTCTTTCAGGAAATATAAAATTTTCTTTAATATAAACTTTTTAAGTAATGAAGCTTTCTTAAAAACTTTTAAGCCTTTTTAATCTACGCTTGATGTATATAAAGAATGAAACTCTGTTGGATCAAACCTAAATATTCCATAAAAGTTTTTCAAAAGAAGCTCTTTAAATCTCCTGAGCCTCTAGAGGATACTTAAAAAGCTTCTCATTTATACTTTCCAATAATCTTAACTAAACTTTAATCTTGTTGGAATTATAAATACATTTAAATTTTAGGTTTATGATCCATTTTGATCATACCACACTTTTTTATCCTTTACTTTGAAACTACCACTTAATTTCATTAACTTTTATAGAACATTTAGTAGTAAATTTCAGCTTGAAAACTTTTTTGTTATAAATATCGTACCTTTAAGGCTAAACAATTAGGATTTTGATTCTAGTTATATTTTCTAAAATTTCAATAAAATTTTCTTTAAACGGGGCTTTCCAAATAATTTATCATATGGTGCTTGTATAATCTGATATCATGTTCAATCAATTTCGGCTCATCCAATCAGTATTCATGCAACTCATGGCCTCAAGTCCACAATTCAACAAATCTCATCAATAACATGTTGCTATATAAACATTAACTGAATTATAGAATTAAAATTAATTATGTTTCTATGCAATACACTCATTGCATTTCTGAGAATTAAACAATGACATGATCTTTACATTTTACATAGAGCCTAAACCAAACACATTCCATTACCATTCTAAATGTAAAATAAATGCTAGAAATAACTTACTTTAGCATAAAACTAGAGATAATATAGTCTCATGTCATTAAACAATAATAAAACATGTAAGAGATAAAAACCATATAAAATCTTTATCATCACATTGTAGAAACAATTTTGAGTACCTTAAATTAAACAACCACACATGTACATAGTTATGATTATATTAAATATATGATCGGGTACAATCTTTGTGTAAAGTATTCTTTCAAAAGAATAAAAAAATCTTCTGATTCTTCCCTTGGATTTGATATATGATGACTTGATTTATTTGTGAAATCAAGCCAAGACCTGTGCTTTGGAAGAATATGAATTTGGGCGTGTATTGCGAAGTAACACTTGATAATTTGATGATTTGAAAAGTACCTTTGATTTATCTTCAAACTGTTGTTGAAAAACTCTTATAGGAAATTTAGGCATGATCCAATAGAGATTCATTTTTTGTAGACTTCAAGTGTAGATGAAGGAGGCTTGAGAAATTTTAAAAGAGCTTTCTTGCTTAAAGAAGATTTGTATCTCCCCAAGAATTTCTTTCCAGGTTAAGGTCTTCTATTTATAGAGATTCAAAGGGGCCTTCAGGTCCTTTTCTAATACCATATGACATGATTTATTAGTTGATCTTTATTGATGAGATCTTATATTTATAATAAGATACCTTGAATATCCCATTTCAAGTATCAACCTTTTATTGACCAAGAAATATATGAAGACTCATTTATTTTAATTTTATTTTATCCTTTTATGTAAAAATAAAATAAAGATAACACATGATAAAATTTAATTAGTAGATTTTTGTTTTTGTTTTTACACACATCAGTATAAGGAATCTAATATTAACCATATATATAATTCTTATAAAACAAAACTTTCATAATTCTTTATAAAATATGATAAGACTGACTGCGTGCAACCAATTAAGTTAATCTTTCACTTGTCTAATTGCTTCCTAACACTTCCCACCATTGCTGGATCCAATCCTCATATTAGTTCTTGCCTTTTTTATACATTCTTTTATCAAGTCATTTTATTGTATTGTCCTTTCACAAATATCATCTTTTATCTTTTTATTGGAAGGAATATCATATACGCAATTTCATATCCTTATTTTACATCCAAACCTTTACTTGGGGGTTATTTGCTTTATTTGATTTATAGGAAATAATCATCATTATGCTAAATGTAAGGTAAGCCTTTTATTTTTAATTTTTCTTGCACATGAACTCGAGGAACACACAGTAGTCCGAATGTTCCTCCTATGATTTCTAAGCAATAAACACTAGTACCCGATCAATCAACTAACCATATTTATTCATTTATAATGAGTCTAGTTCACCATGACTTATGTGCTCTACACTAAAGTCCATCCATTCTAAGTTGTGCTTATGGGCTTAGGCCTTGAGTTAGGAAGCTCAACCCATGTGGTTGGGCTGAGCCCATTCCAACCATAATGGTGTGTTTGACATGTTTGATTTTTATCAAAAAAAAGTTTTTCTAGAATTTAAATAAGGAAGAGAAAAATAATGAATTATGTAATGACAAATTTTATTAGTTGGATGATTAAAATGTTTGTGTTAGCCATTAGTTGAGGTACGTTCGTCAAAAAGTGCTAGGATTGATGAATTCATAATGGTTGATAGCTTTAGTAGTAGATAAACACTATTCTAATATTCATCGCAAATAAGTGTTATCACCTTGCTTTCATCATTCACAAGAAAATAAAATAGATGAAATTCATTGTAATCTTTGCTTGAATAAATAAAATTATGCACATAGATTAAACTTTTATAAATGTATGGAACTCAAATAGTATTAGGGAAGAAAAAAGGTTGTGAGGGATAATTCAATATCAAAGAGCCGACATGTGTCACTTGCAAGTTTGAAACATCACCAATGATAACTTTATAGGTTCCATTATACTCTGAGTGTTCTGATACATTGGAAAGATTAGAGGCAATGTGATGAGAAGTGGCAGAATCCATCAACCATTTTTTGTTGCTTGATCCATCTTTTGCTGCATAGTTTACATACTTTGGCTTAAGGACTTGGCTATGTATCTTGACTGAGTTCCCTTTGGTGTTATAGAGTTGACAAACAAGTATATGTTGACCTGATTTTCCTTTGAAACCATAATGTTATTGATTGGATCTTGAATATCTTGGAGAAGATAATGCAAAACAAAATGATTTGAAGGAGCAGATGTATTAAGCAACATTGACAGTGGCAGTCAGTCTTGAGATGGAATTATCAATGTGTTTCAAGTGATTTTCATAGCTTATTAATATGCTATAGAGTTCTTTAAATGTGAGAGATGTCTCATGAGCTCTTATTATGGTTACTATGTCATAAAAATTAGCTCCTACGCCATTATAAACAAAAAGATTTATGTCATTTATAAAGATAAGAGAATTAATGACTACAAGTTCGTAAACTAAGCTTTTCATGATATTAAGTTATTTTGAAATTAATCGAGTTCCTCACTGAATAAGAGTTAACTCTTCCTTGAGATGCATAACATGAGTGCGTGAATGAATGACATATAATTGCTATAATTTTAACTATGCATTAGTAGCAGTAGAGGAAGTTGCAATAACTAATTCAAAAACTATGGCAAGAGTTGCATGAAGAATAAAATTATATTACCAAACCCAACGCTAAAAGGTAGGATTTGAAGCACTTATAGAGGATGATCCAGTGGTTGGATTAGGTAGTGTTTCTGATAAACAAACATTGGTGCCCTCAAGATATCCTCGAATGTCATAACCTACAAGTAAAGACATCAATTGAGCATACCATAAAAAAAATAGGAAGGTGTTAGTTTTAGAAAAAGTTAAGAAATAACATTGAAGGCAATAACGTAATTGTCACTATTGCATGTAAGATTAATGTTAACAATAATATATTCAAGAGTTGAGGTTATAATAAACATTTTAGTTGAGGGAAAAAGGTTCTGATACTATAAAGACTATTTTTTAACTTATCTCTATCATTAGTAAAACTCATTTTTATAAGGATTGTACAATGTAGTTGTTACAAATTCAAAAACTAGATAAGTGATATTAATAAGGGATAAGATAAGAATAAATTTACAAGAGATAAAATCAGTAGAGTTATTATTTTTTGAATTATAGATAACTTTAATATTCTCCATTATGTTTCCTTTAAGTTTGTATTTCATTTTCTAGTTGTCACCAACAATTTCTTTGACAAAGAAGGCATTATACTATATGACATATCCCATAAGCAGATTATGCAATGAAGCTCTCCCTATAAAATCAAGCTATCTCTCAATTAAAGCCAAAACTAATTCCACTATTTTCTACACGTTTTAGAAGGTTAAAAAACTAACTTCAGCTCTTTCCCCAACCTCATTTCTCATTTGGCTCCATAGTGACCCTGATTGCTCCATGATTGAAAACTTTATTGAACTTGGCTCTCATTACATTGTCGATTTGCAAGACAATGAACACCCTACTTATCAGCTCAATTTAGACTCATGGAATTTCATTTTATTCATGCAATTTGATATTATATTTTCAATAGTATTTAAGAAATAAGAGTTCTATTAATAATAACTATAATCAATAACTATAATGTTTTTTTTTAATTTGAGGGAATTTTCATAAAAGTCTAAATAACAAGTTTTTCACTCTTTAAAACGTGTTTGAAAGCCTAAAACTTATTGATAAAGCATAAAAATTTTATTATTTAAGGCTATTGTACCTTTAGGATTTCTATTTTCTACTTTATCAACACCAAAATACAAAAACAGAAGGTGACAAAGAGGGCAATAAATTTGTATTTAGGGTTTTCTTCTAAATTGATGTGATAGAGGTAATTTAAAAGTGTAAAAAAGGTGAGAATGAATAATGATGGTGAGTGAAGAGATAATTATTATATTTCATGCTTTAATATATATGAAGACATTATTTTCATTTCAATAATTTTTAAAATCTGCTTAGACCCAAGATGAAAAGTTTAATATTAAAAAACTTGATTACAAAGTTAAAAAAAAAACTTAATTTTTTTATTATTTCTGAGCCTTTACTTACCCCAAGTCTTCATTACTCTCTATACTGGTACTTTATCTTATGCTTTATATGACTGAATGTTTAAATGTTCTCTAACAATATGTATATATGTGTGTGTCTATATATATTAAACATGCTCATTTAATTTTATGTTTTTGAATCATTAATTAATATTTAGGATTATCTTAATTACATTACTATTTTTAAGAGAAGTGGACTTTATATATAAATCATCCTAATTAACATATATAAAAAAGTTTGAAAAGCACATAAAAACAAAAGCAAAATCTATCCTAAACACCTTCTAAATCTATTAGCTATGAATATTCTTTTCTGGACTTTAATATTAGTATTAGATAGTACTTGACTGCTATCCTAGGATAATATATTTTTCTATACTATTTTTTATATACATAAATTCATTTTAAAATTATTTTAGATTTGTTTTATATCTATATTATTTTCTTTTTATTTTGAAACATGAGTTAAACACATACCATCTGTAAACCCCTAATAATAATAATAATAAAAATATTAACCCACACACATACATTACAATGATAATTATTTAAATGGATATTAAAGAGTGGATTAAACAATAAAAAAGTGGGGTGTTATATTAAAATTTGTAAAAAGTACGAGGACAAAAATAAAGGACATTAATATCCTTAGGGGTCAACTTGTAAATATATAAAATAAGAAGTATAAATACCCTTTTTCCTCAACTTAAGGCAAATAGCTTAGTTAAGAGAGGGAGTTAGGGTTTTTGAATTTCTTCTTCAAATTTCTTGATAAATGTCTTAACACTAGTAGCTTTAAAAAAATAAAAAAGATTAAAGAGTGATCATAGATAGAAAGTGAGTGATTTTAAAGGGTTTAAAAGCTTAGAGAAGAAAGTTTGGTGTTAAAGAGAGAGGAAAGAAAAGGTAAAGGGAAGCTTTAATTTTCTTTCGAAGTTCTCTTTGAGTATTTGTTATTTCAAAGTAAGAACAACCTTTATTGTGTTTGGTTCTGAAAATTTTAGCATGTTGAGGTTTAAAGTAATGTTTGGGCATTATGGAAAATGAAATTTTGTGGTTGTGATAATTGTAAGGACATTTGTTTTTGTTATAGTCAAATTTAGAAGCATGAATAAAGATTGAGTAAGTGGAAAAATTATACAAATTTAAAGGAAAATTCATTCCCTTGCAAGGATGCATATTCAACTATAGAGAGAGAGAGAGAGTATAAGGAGGGAATTTTGTTCAAATTTTTGATAAAATTGATGAGTTTAATAGGTTTAATTGAGCTAATTATAACTAAATTAGGTTGAGATCGGATGGTGAATGATAAAAAAAGAAAAGAAAAGCCTCTAGGGTCGACAAAGTGTAGAATCTAGGAGAAGAAATTCGAATAATTGGTGATTAACTCTATTAAATGATAAATTATTATTTTATAGTATTAGAGAGATGATAATTGTTGAGAAAAAGAATAATTGAATTTATAATAAAAAATATGAATATGAATAAAATTATCCATTGAAAATTATTGAAGATTTATTAGATAAAAGTGAGGGGCCAAATAAGGTCCCGAATTGTATTTATGAAAATATTGATAGTATTGGTTATGATATTATAAGGGATATCACTGCATAAAGGCTATGGATGACAGGTGTAAGATTTTTGCGTTCAATAAATATCTACAACAGTGCCTATAATAAATAATTTAGTAATACATCTTATCTTTTTAATTATTTATTATTTTGCTTTAAATAAATATCAAGGGAATAGATTATATATAGATTTTGTAAAGGGAATTAACTTGGAAGAATGAAATTTGATTAGTCATCAAAAGAACCTGGAGAATAATAATAATAGCAAAATTAATATAGATAATGATGAGATCTTTATGATAAAAGAAAGTACTTTTTAAAAATTAAAGTAGTGAAGTAATAGTCATTTAAAATAAGACTGAAAAATGATAGTAGTATGGTAAAAATTAGTGTAAATTGATTAGTCACTTGATAAAAGGTGAATAACTATAACAATCAATATTATTGTCAGTATGAATTAATTACCTAGTGAGGTAATTAATTACATCATGGGTATTGATATTGACATTAATTGATTAGTCAAATGAGAAAAAAGGTGATTAATGATTACAATAAATATAATTATCAGCATTGATTAATTACTAGATGGAGTAATTAATGATATTATGGGCATTGATATCAACATAAATTGATTAGTCACTTGAAAAAAACAACTACTGATAATAATAAATATTTTTTTATCATTATTGATTAATTATCAAGTGAAGGTAATAAATGATATCATGAGTATTGAAATAGACAAAAATTAATTAGTCATGAATATCATTTTCAATATGTATTAATTACTAGGTGAAGATAATTCATGATATCATAGGTATTAATATCAGCATAAATTAATTTGTCACTTGAGAAAAGGTGATTATTGATAATAATGAATATTTTTATTTGCATTGATTAATTACCAGGTGAAGGTAAGTAATGATATTAAGGGTATAATATTGACAAAAATTGAGTTGTCATTCGAGAAATGATGACTAATAATAACAATGAATATCATTGTTGACATAAACACATTACCAAGTAAAATAATCGATAGTATCATAAATATTCATATTAATACAAAGCGATAATGAAAAGGGATTTTGTTGTGAAGTAATAATAAATGAGACATTGATAAATTATAAGACTGAGAATAATTAGTGACCTGAAAAAAAT
>NW_011503074.1:0-13496 GCF_000495115.2 Populus euphratica
TAAATTTTTTATGGTTGACTGTCTGACTACTTGAGTTTTTTTTTGTCCAGGTGTCTGCATCTTTCTTGAGCATTAACTGAAGTGACCTTATCATCTATACAACTCTAGAGATAAAATTTTTGAGATATTGGACAATTCCCAAAAACTGTTGGACTTGTTTTCTCGTGAGGGGGCCATTTGAAAACTTTTGGAGTTCTTTTGCTATATAGATGCTAGGTGTATAAGCACTATCAGAAAAGATCATGCCAAGAAATTTAATTTAATTTTGATATATAAGCATCTTGCTTTCAAAAGGCATTATACTATGGTGGTGAACAATCTCTGCAAATTGCTTTAACAAAGTAGTATGTGACTCCTTATTTTTAGAGAAAAGTAACATATCATCAATATAGATTAAAGTTGATTGAAGCATGAGGTCAAATACTTTAATCATGACCTTTTAAAATAATAAAGGTGCCACCTTAACACTAAAAGGCATGACTCGTCATTGATAATAATGGTCTAGTATGTAAAAACTTGTTTTGTATCTATCTTTATGATGAATGCTAAATTGCCAAAATCCGGCCTTGAGATCAAACTTGGAGAAAATTTTAGCATTGTGAAGGCATGATAATAATGTCATGATGTTTGGCAAAAGGAACATATCATCTTACAGGAAATGATTTAAGAGCTGATAATTAATTACCAACCTGAGCTTGCCTCGTTTTTGCTCAAACCTTTTATTAACATAAAAGGCTTCACAAGATCATTGTAAGTCTGTAGGTTTAACAAGACCTTGAGCTTGTAACTAGGCATATTTATCTTGAGCTAGTGTCTTATGCTTATGATTCATTTCTAAATAACTAGTTTTCAAGGGATTGATATCCTTATTAAGCTTGAAAGGAAGCTTAATAAAAAACTGTGGATTTTGCCATAATGGATAAGAACATTTAGCAAGAAATTCTTGATGAGAATTTGAATATAAGTGTTGGATAATTTGGACTTTGATAAGGGTAATGGTTTATGTAAGAGAGGGTTGGATTTCATAGAGTGAAAAGATAATTGTATATGAGAGAAAATGGGCTCTATACTGAATACCACGAGGAAGGATTCTGTACTTGAATTTAAAATAAACATCAAACCCAATAACTAAGTCTTTTTCAAGTAAAGGAAGAACCAATGACATGGGTTTTAATTGAACATTAGGGTAGGATTTGTATAATAATAGGCCTTTTTAGTTTTGAATTTGGTGCAGAATACTTAATTACCTGCAGCTTGAAAGTATTCTTGATGTGGGACCTAACAATGAAGTGGAAGAACTTTAGGGTTAGGAATGGTTTTATGGGTTTCTGTGTCAAATAAGGCTAAGGCTTTTATGGGCTTAGGATATATAGAGGTAAGAATGGTAACAAGGGCTAAAGGTATTGGATGTGAAGGTATAATAGTGGGTTAGACTTGGTAAAGTTTATAGATCTTGTCATCAAAACTTTCATCTGCAACAATAGTTATGGTATCATGACTGATCTCATCCATAAGTGAGAATAAGGATTCAACTTCATCATCATCAAGATTGATCTTTGTATTTTAAGCCAGAAAATCAATCAATTTCAATGACTGGGCGGGTCTTATTTTGTGGACAGGTCTTTGCAAAGTGACCTTTATGCTTACAAATAAAACATCTGTTGGAGTTGGAAGTGAAATGTTTGGGGCATCTAATGTGGCGGCATCTTAAGAACTTTCTGATGTAACCATATTATTCGATTGTTTCACCCACATTTGCCTAATGTTTTGTCCATGTTTTATATGTAAAATGCCTTGATATTCTTTGTTTTATGTTTTGAAGGCACTTTTGGATGAAAAATGCAAAAAGGAGTATATTGGAGATAATTGGCAGATTTGATGTCCAGTCGATGTTTTGTGCAGAGCGTGATTTCTAGAGATCAAAATGAAGTGATTCTAGTGGCTCTAAAACGCTAACATCCATACCTTTCTGGAAATGTAATGCAAGAAAAATACAAAGAGGAAGATCATGGAAATCACATCCTTCAAAGTCAAATCTCGTATTCTGCCACTGTTGACCTTTGTCCACTCAAAATTCCATATCTGGAGCTATAGAAGTCCAATTGATGCAAACTCAATTTTGTTGGATTCATGACTCAAAGGTATAGAAACGCTCCAATGTTCAGCCAAAAACGATTTCAGATGAGGGCTATATGAGTTTTCAAAGATGACAACTGAATTCTGCCAGCAATCAGGTTTCGTGAAGAAATGAGTCCAAATTATGTTTCGAAGCTTCTAAACTATCATCCAAGTTATAATTTCAGCAATTTAGCCCCTCTAGTAAATCAATCTAGAAGGTCAAGAAAAGTAGTCACCAACCTCAATCCACCAACCTCAAATCACCAACCACAAACCAGCTGCAAGTTGGAATGCTGCCATTGTCAAAGAAGGAGGCTACAATGGTGGGTTGTTTGTGGTGACTACTAATGTCAAAGTTTGGCATGTTTGGCAGCCACCATTATTGATAAAGAAGCAAGAGGAGCTGCCATTGAAGCCTATATATAGACACCAAGAGAGCCAAGAAAGAAGAGGAGGGAGTGCAATAGAATCAAAGAAAGGTGGTAGCAACTAGAAGTTAAGAAACACAAACTCTCCTCTCTACATACTAGAAATAATGCTTTCTTTTATCTTTAGGAGTAGTTGTTCAATAGATATGCAAGGCTAAGCTCTTTTCTTGGTTGCAAGGATGCAGAAACTTTCAGATTTCAAGAACTGTGAGATTTATTCTTCATTTATTTTCAGTTTGTATTATGAATGGGTATGATTGTTTTCCGATGCATGTTTTCTATGATTGTTGTTGATAATTGCTAGAGCGGACTCTAAGTTATTATTGTGAACAATCTATTGCTAAGTTTGATATCAAAACCGGAGTTAGGGTATATAAACTTGTGAAGCAACTAAGCTTGATAATTGTGGCGTAACTACGTTATTAAACTTAGGGAAAACATTCGATCAAAGCAACACAAGCAGACAACTTGGTTGTTAAGATTAATGAATTTATCTAGATCTTAAGGCTGCCATTAGATTAAATCATTAGTGCGGACATTGTGATTATTTGTTGGTTAGGGCTAGTTATACGGCGGATCCGTTAATTAACCAAAGTTAAGAAAAGATAAAAATTCAGAATATAAACTGGAGTTTCGTTTTAAGGATCAATTCTGATTTCTGTAGGTGGATGTGTGCTTGTGACCAAGGTTTGTTTTCTTGATAAATTTTAGTGTTAATTGATCATGTTCACTAGTTTAATTTCTTCCATATTTTAGATTATCACAAATCAAAACCCCCCCCAATTGCATAACGTATAGCATAAAAATCTGAACTAAATCTTCCTCGTGGGATCGATCCCTTGCGTGCTCTATACTATCTAGTGTGATTTAAGTGTAAGGGTAATTAATTTGTGCGACCGCGACATCGCAACACTTTCATTTCTTCTTACGACTATTAAAAGAAGATCTATGAATTTTCTTGAAATGCTTTTTTTTCATGGAACAATTGCAATCAACATTGTCTGAACATTTAATCAGTAATTTGGTCATTTGCAAGCATAGAGCATAGTTTTATCAGGCTGTAATATCTTAGTGAAATATTTGTATTGATCATATTATTTTGTTGAGCGCTTCCAACACTTGATGAAATATGGTGGCAAGAGATTGGTTGTCAATTATCTCTTTTTCTGGTTTTAAATAATCTGAAAGTTTCATCAACCAAATCTCTAGGTATGGATACTAAAAAGGCATGCTTAAGGATTGGATCATCGGGACTAGAGAGAATATGGTATCATTGGTATATTTCTTTCAAATGTCTTTCAAGATCAGATCTCAAATAGGAACAACACTTCATTTTGAATTACTCATACCATGTTATTTCTTTGTCATTTAAAGCTTCTCCAAAGAATTCATAATGGAGCCAGCCTAAAACTTCAGAAAGAGATGCACTGTTCACAAATTGCATTTGCCTGTTGATTGTGCATCAAAAGTGTCATTAAGTCTCTTGTTTTACATATGTATATATTGTTTTTATTTGGTTGTTTTTATAATAATTGATATGTTTTTTAGTAATGAAGTTTGTTTTAATGTTTCGATAGGTTTTTGGAGCTTAAATGAATTAATTCAGAAAATTCAACGTCGGAATTCAGAACAAAGAATTGAAGAGACATTTAGTTGAAGATTGAAGCAAATCTTGGTTCAAATAAGTGCTCCAAATTTGTCCCAAAAATCAATTCTATTCCAATTCTAGTCCTAAAAATCAATTCTATTCCAATTCTAGAAAAGAATATCATATGATTTATTTCAAGCCCAAAGTTGCCTTATGTTGTGTGCAAACTTCAACCATTAAACACTCAAGGTTTCAATGTCAATCTTAGCCTAAATAATAAGTACATTTGCATACTTATTTGGTGCTCAAATTCAGCCCCAAATCAGCCCAAAATCAGCCCCAAATCAACCTTCAAATCAACACAAACACAATCCATGATCTTACATGTCCACACAACAAATAACAATTGATTTATTTTGGGTAATCCATTGATCCAAGAAGGCAAGCACATGGATGGAAAGCTGGAGGGGATATTTTAACATTATTTTGGGTCAAAAAGAAGAAGGACACACCTCATAAATGAGGAAGAAAAACGTGCACCAAAGTAGTTGTAAAGCTGTCTTGATTTGATTTTTCAGAACACCTTTCGGTGTTTTGCCCATAACTTTTGACTCAGGTGTCCAAATGAGCTGTTCTTTAATGATCTGGAAAGGTAAAATGCGCTGTTCTTTAATGATCTGGAAAGGTGATAGAATTTCCTATAAATATGTCTCTAATAGACTTCTCGAAAATAAGCTTCTAAGAGGGTCGAATTGCTGTCCAAAGTTAGAGTCAGATTTGTGTCCGAATTTTTTCTGAAATTGTATTGTGTTCTTCTTTATAGATTTCGGTTCTTTAGTTTGTAAAACTTATTATTTCAGTTGGATTCAAGTTCTTTCATGTTTATTGAAGTGTTCTTATATATAATCATGGTTGGCTAAACTCTTTCTTGGATCCAAATCAAGGATAATGGTGATTGAGGTGAGTTCTTTAGGATATGAATGAATCTTAATGTTTATCTTCTTATTTTCTTCATGAATGATTCATTATTGTAAAGAAATTTTAGAAATCATTTAGGTAATGTTATAATCTTGAATTTTTATGCACAAACTTTAGTTTTGGTATAGAGATTGCTTGATTCAATGTCTTACTTAATATGAAAGTACTTGTTCATTCTTAAGCAATAATCAATCTTCATCTTTCTAATCTTCATTGTAATATCTTCTGATCTAATATCACCATCGTTGATATTAGGTTGAGTTATCTTATATATGTTGAAGAAATCACCAATACATCACCATTAAAATTGATTTGGACCAAGACTTACTTTTCTTGTCATTTAAAATCTATTTACATTTTTTTTTATCTTTAAAAACAAATCCATCAATTATTTTCAACCAAGTTATTGTTAATTTAATTTCTCTTGAGTTTTTTTTGTTACTTAGCTTAATTTCCAGATCTAGCTCTCTGTGGATATGACCTCGATCTTACCGAGTTAATTGCTACATCGCACACTCGTGCACTTGCGAGTTAAAACAAGCCAATCATAAAAAGCGGTCAAACACCTGTAATCACCTAAGACATGGAACTAAGCCCATAAGATTCCAGAGAATTTTGCAGAGAACTATTGAAATGGATCATTAAGGATTGTGCCATCTTTGAGTATATAGCTAGTTAACTATGAATGAAATTCAAGGATTTTGTCTCACCACTATACTTATGAGATATCATCTAGAGTAAAATAACCATTTGTACTTGGAGAATGGATATGGTGTTGATAATGGTGAGGATTGAGATTTACTTCATCATCACTACTAACTAGATCATCCACACTAACTTTTTTGGTAAAGGTCGGAGTAGGCTTTTGTGGAGTCTGTGATGATTGAGGATCTGATGTTTGTGCTAAAGAAGGATCGACCATCAGTAATGGTGGTATATAACAAGTGTTACAAGAATCATCCCTAGTGAAAGATTCTTTATAAGTTACAAGAGTTTCGGTATCAAAAGTCTCTTTTCAGATGTATTGTCAAGAGGTTCATGGGAAAGGATTTTAAGAATAGTCTAGTGGGAATAGGTAGTAAGAAAAGACTAGATAGGGTTGGAAAGTTGGTTTGATTGGATTGTAAGTTGATAAGGGTCCTGAGAGTTTTGGAATGGATCATTAGGTTTATTCTTTTTAGATTCAAAAGAATCAAAGGATGAAGAGATGATAGGTGCTAGTGATCTAGGTTTTTTTAAAGTGGTTGATACTAGGGTTTTCCCTTTATCTTTTTTAGAGAAACATTTGAAAAGTCTTTCGGTGTCTAGGTTTCTAAATAGTTAAGGAGTGGTAGGTGAAGGTTGTGGTTTGTAAAAAGGGGAATGTTTAGCCTAATAAGGATCTGGATAATAGAAGGTCATCCTAGTATGTGAAGGTTTAGGAAATGGTAAAGGCTTATATTTGGATTTGGCTAATTCAGTCTAAAGAGACTTGAGTTGGGTTTTGAGAGACTTAATCTCATGTTTCTTCTAAGGGTTTATATATCTGCATTAGAAGCTTTAATAAGTAAATACTCATGGATGGTAGAGATTCTTTGTTAATTCTCAACATACAGTTGTTCAAGATGAAGAATTCAATAATCAATTGAGATTGTCAACTTTTCCAGATTAGTCTGAACTAAGTCAACCTAAGATTCAATTCTATAAAGAATAGAGTTTTGGGTGATGGCATTTTGAATTTTCTAATTAAGAACTAATTTGGCTTGGGTGACTTGTTTAGGGCGACCATCAGCATCTACGCCTTGAAGGCTGTGAACTTGTGGAAGAGTATGAACTATCTTTGACTTGTTCTTGTGAAGCAGGAAAATCATCATCATAAGATCTTAGAGGTTGATACATGGAGACTGTGGGGACTTGTTCTAGATTTACCCAAGAGGAGAGAGTATATTTGACAAAATAGTCAAATTTTCTAGAGGGTTGTCCTAGAGTGTCAACTATTTTGTCTCCTTAATTGTATCTGTCTTTTAATTTTTTACAAGAAGATTTCTTTTTTTTTTCTTAGAGGAGTCATCTTTCATGTTTGGATTACAGCAACTGTTGATTAGTACTTAAAAGTGCATTTTTATTATGGTTTTATATCATCATTTTGCACTTAAAGTATCAATAACTCCTTAACTAAAACATATTTTATAATAATATATCTAATAATATAAGATACCTTTAATTTGTGGTAAATGTTCATTTTAAATGCAGGCCTATCACATAAATGAAAGGATTGATTGATGACTTTAAGAACTTAAATTGCAAGGGCAAAAAGATGACCAAAATTAGAAAAGAGATGTCGGTGCAATCCAAACCAGAACACTGTTCGGTAATTGGGTCATATCTGGAGCTATAGATCTCAGATTTAGGTCTACTTTATATGAATGGAAAGGTAAGACATAGGCCTACAACTTTCATATGGAGCCCAAGATCTAAAAAGGCCATTTTCAAGTCCAAATTGTAGCAACAATAGAGAAGCCCAAATCTGTCCTCCAGCCCGAGCACTGTTCAGTATTTTGGCCATATCTGGAGTTCTAGAAGTCCAAATGAGCTGAATTTGTTACATAAGAAAGCTGAGATAATTGCCTACAACTTTCATGTTTTCAAGTGGCTCCAATTTTGACGTTATCAATGACGTTTTGGGCAGACAAGAGAAGATAAGGATTGTCACCAAGTCAAGAGTTGGCTACCCACTCATCAATTAGTCATCAAATCAATAGTTCCCAATTTTGGCCTATAAAAGGAGACATTTGCCATGGATTTAGGCATCTTGGTTTCCAGATCAAGATCATGCTCTTCCTTTCTCTCTTTGTATTTTTTGTAATGTTTATGCTTTGCTTTCATTAATATCAAGATTTATGCTTTGCTTTCCTTATTATCAAGTTTATGCCTTTCAATTCCTTTGCTTTGCTTTGTTAACTCTTATCTTATTTATGTTCTTATTTTGTTTATTTATTTTTCTTTCTTTCATTATGTCTAGCTAAGTTTATTATGTCAAGGTGAAAAAGTTACACTAATGGTGTAAGAATAAGTATAGTGTAAACTTAATATGGACTTTAATGTTTGATACTAACATGTTTTGTATTTGTTATCTTGTTCACTCTTTAATACTTTGCTTGTTAAATGACTAATCTTGATTTATGTTGTATAACACTTGGTACAACAAATGCTTGGCACTTTCATAGCCCATAATGTATGGTATAACCGACACCTGAGCTATGAAAGCTTTATGGTATAACCGACACCTAAGCTATGAAATGAACTTGATTTGTTGTTAACATAAGTTATAATCATGAATGCTTGATGAGATTTACAAGTATTAGCATTAATTAAATAAGATGACTAATGTAATCATGTTAACAATCTATAATCTAATTGGAACCTCCTTTGTGTGTGGTTTCCAATTAACTAATAAGAGTTTATACTATACTTGTTTGACATACCATTAGTGGATCCTCTAACCTTGACATTTATTGTTATTGTTGTTAAATCTTTATGTTAATATCTCATCTCAAAGTTCTCATCTTCTTTTTATTTTTCTTTATTATTATTATTATTATTATTATTATTACTACTAATATTATTATTATTATTATTATTATTGTTATTATTGTTGTTATTACTATTGTTGTTGTTGTTGTTGTTGTTGTTGTTGTTGTTGTTGTTCTTGTATTATTATTTATAATTTATACAATTAGCCTCCCTGTGGTTCGACCCCGGTCTTGCCGGGTTATTTATTACTTCGACACTCCTGCACTTGGGAGAAGACATCAATCTTTTAGTCGCGTCAAGTTTTTGACGCCGTTGCCGGGGAGGTAAGTTTTGTATAAATTATAATATTTATTTTATTTTTTCTTTTCACTTTTCTTGTATATAACTTTGTTTCTTTTCTCTTGTTTCTTCTTCTTTTGTTTTCTTTTTCCTTTTATTCTATTTCTACACGTGCATGAGAGTGTGGTCACGTACATCAAGTGGTAGACTTTGTAGGATATCCTCATCATTTTCAGAAAACATGGCTGAAGAATGACACGACGAAAAGATTGTTGTCTTCTCCCAAGTGCAGGAGTGTCGAAGTAATAAATAACCCGGCAAGACCGGGGTCGAACCACAGGGAGGTTAATTGTACAAATTATAAACGACAATAGTACAACAACAATAATAATAGTAACAACAACAACAACAACAACAACAACAACAACAACAACAACAATAATAATAATAATAATAATAATAAAGAAAGAGAAGAAGAAGAAGATGATGAGAACTTGGAGATGGAAAATTAATGTAAGGATTAAACAATAATAATAACAAATGTCAAGGTTAGAGATTCCACTAATGGTATATCAAACAAGTATAGTATAAACTCTTATTATTGAATTGGAAACCACACACAAAGGAGGTTCCAATCAGATTATATATTGCTAACATGATTACATTAGTCATCTTATTCAATTAATGCTAATACTTGTAAATCTCGTCAAGCATTCATGATTATAACTTATGTTAATAACAAATCAAGTTCCTTTCATAGCTCAGGTGTCGGTTATACCATACATTATGGGTTATGAAAGTGCCAAGCATTTGTTGTACCAAGTGTTATACAACATAAATCAAGATTAGTCTTTTAACAAGCAAAGTATTAAAGAGTGAACAAGATAACAAATATAAAACATGTTAGTATCAAACATTAAAGTCCATATTAAGTTTACATTATGTCCATATTAAGTTTACATTATACACATTAAAGTCCATATTAAGTTTACATTATACATATTCTTACACCATTAGTGTAACCTTTTCACCTTGACATAATTAACTTAGCTAGACATAATGAAAGAAAGAAAAATTAGATAAACAAAATAAGAACATAAAAGCTAACTAAGTAAAGGAAAGGAAATGAAAAGCATAAACTTAATATTAATGAAAGCAAAGCATAAACATTACAAAAAATACAAAGAGGGAAAGGAAGAGCATGATCTCGATCTGGAAACCAAGATGCCTAAATGCATGGCAAATGCCTCCTTTTATAGGCCAAAATTAGGAACTATTGATTTGATGACTAATTGATAAGTGGGTGGCCAACTTTTGACTTGGTGACAATCCTTATCTTCTCTTGTCTGCCCAAAACGTCATTGATAACGTCAAAACTAGAGCCAGTTGCAAACATGAAAGTTGTAGGCAATTGTCTCAGCTTTCTTGTGTACAAACTTCAGCTCATTTGGATTTCTAGAACTCCAGATATGGCCAAAATACCAAACAGTGCTCGGGCTGGAAGACAGATTCGGGCTTCTTTGTTGTTGCTACAATTTGGACTTGATAATGGCCTTTTTAGATCTTGGGCTCCATATGAAAGTTGTAGGCCTATGTCTTACATTTCCATCCATATAAATTGGACCTAAATCTGAGATATATAGCTCCAGATATGACCCATTTACCGAACAGTGTTCCGGTTTGGATTGCACCGACATCTCTTTTCTAAGTTTGACCATCTCTTTATCCTTGCAATTTAAGTTCTTCAAGTCATCAATCAATCCTTTCATTTATGTGATAGGCCTGCATTAAAAATAGATATTTACCACAAATTAAAGGTATCTTATATTATTAGATATATTATTATAAAACATGCTTTGGTTAAGGAGTTATTGATACTTCAAGTGCAAAATGATGATATAAAACCATGATAAAAATGCACTTTTAAGTACTAATCACACCCCCCAACCAGCGTACTAATCAAACCATGATAAAAATGCACTTTTAAGTACTAATCACACCCCTCAACCAGCTTATTACTAGTCCCTAGTAATCAAAGCGTTAAAACAATTTGCAAATTTCACAAAGCAAGGTATTCATCATTTAACTTCCATTAATCTATCCAGATAAACAAACTCTCATTAAATTTATATATCTGCTCAATACCACTTAACAAGATATTAATAAACCTTTCTTTTATGCTCAATGTATCAACACATAATTATGGGGCTTTTCTTGGAAGAAAACAAAATTTTTGTTCTAATGTTTAAGGTTAACTTCCTTGGGTTGGGATTATTATTTTTGTCTTTTTTTTTCTTTTTTTCTTTTTAAAAATCTATATACATATAATTTCTTTTTTTTTTTAACTCTATATACATATACTTTAAAAACATCATGCATCTTTAACCCATGTAACGAGCTTTCAGCTAATGACTCCCAGACCAGTTGGTCTTAGGGCATTAGGTGTTAAGACACCCCTACGAGCTTAGTAACTTGGGTCGTAGATACTGATATGTAGATAGTGCAATGTTTGATTCCCTTAAGCTTTTCTCCTCAACCCATGTAACAAGCGTTGGGCCAATAGCTCCCAAGTCAGTTGACTTTAGGGTATTAGGTGTTAAAACACCCCTTCGGGCTTAATTGCTTAGGTTAGGGAGGCTACGAAATCAAACTTATCTACATTTTTATTATCATCATTTTTTTTTCTTTTTTTTTTTTCATGTTTTTTTTTAATTATATACAATCCCTTTCCCTTAGTTGTTACCTTTAACAAAAGAACATAAATAATGTAATAATCCAATATGCAACCCACAATCATATGTTAAAGTGTGTGTGTGTAAATTAAGGTTTAAAAATACATGTTAAATAAGTATATGAGCAAAATTAAGTGGTAACAATACGAGAGTTTGTAAACCTGAATATTTCAGGAAGTATTATAATAGACCTTGTTAAGAATGGTTACTAAGATGCGTCTCAAGAGTCACTTTAACAAAAGAACTCCTTTACTCTGCCATCCTAGTAACAACAATTACGCATATGCTTTATGAAATGAAAAACAATTTTTTTTTTTATCAACTACTACCCTCTCCCTCCAACCAAAACGAGACATTGTCCTCAATGTTCTAAGGTAGAAAGATAGAGTATAAAAGATATCACCTGAAATAACGAACACTAACAAACCTGAAACACACTTAAACAAATATAAGTAATAACAAAACACAATAATAAAACCAAAAGACACAAAGATCACAAATGAAGGCTCAAATCCAATCTAAGCTTTTTACGGCTTTCCTTAGATGACCAATTTATGCGACTCATGGAAGGATCAATCACAGGAATGAAATATTGTAGTTGGTCAATCAATTGTTCAGCAGTAGTAGCAGAGATTATGATTTGTCGTGCAGAAGATGTTAAAAATTCCTATTCCACAGCATGATCAAGAAAAGACAACAACTTATCATAATAACCATTAACATTTAACAAACCTATGGGTTTATGGTGAATGTGCAATTGAGCCCAAGAGGAAATATGAAAGATCTCTTCCAATGTGCCTAGACCACCTGGTAAAGCAATGAAAGCATCAGCATGGTTAAACATTGCATTCATTCGAGCCGACATTGTGGAGACCTGAAGTTCCTCTCCAATTGTTTTTCCAATGATGTCCCCTTGTGCCAAAGCTTCAGGGATGATTCCTAAAACTTGACTACCTCCTAAAAATGCAGCTATTGACACACCTCCCATTAACCCAAGACTGCCTCCCCCATACACTAAATGAATCTTTCTCTCAGCTAGCACCTGACCAAGATGATTTGCCAGCTGATTGGAGTACCCAAGACAAAGAAAAGTTTTTGAACGAAGTGAAGAGTTTTTATTGTGATGACCCTAACTTATTCAAATATTGTCCTGATCAAATATTTCAAAGATTCATTCCCGACAATGAGGTAAGTAGTGTCATTAAACTTTGTCATTCTGAAGCATGTGGAAGTTATTTCTCGTCAAAAAAGACTGCTGCAAAAATCTTTCAAAATGGATTTTATTGTATAAAAAAAGACAACTATAAAAATATTTCAAAATGGATTTTATTGGCCCACCATGTTCAAGGACACGCATGCATTCTGCAAAACTTGTGAAAATTATCAAAAAGTTGATACTAGTCAAAACGTTTTGTTTTATAATTCTCAACTCTATTCATTTCCTAGAGAGCTAAGATCAAGATGGAACAATCCTTATAGGGCCTGTGATATTGAGAATTCAATGAATGACAATGTTTTTAAGGAAAATGGACATCGTTTGAAAGCTTACTTTGATAATTTTCCTAGTGAAAATGAATCAACTGGTTTGAATGATCTTGTAGATAAAGGTTGATTATTTTGTTTTTCTTACATTGTTTTTATTTTTCTTTTTGAGTGATTTTTTGCTAGTTTCTCTCACCCCGATCAAATGGCGGACAACGGTACTCCGTGACTTAAGTAGGTTCTTTCAGTTTCCCACAATAACTAATATTTGTGTATATATTTATGCAATTCTTTGAATCTCTCTTCCAATTCTCATTTGAAAATGGACACTAATCTTGAAAAATTGAAAAAGTTTTTTCCCACTCTACCTCAGAATGC
>NW_011503028.1:0-12073 GCF_000495115.2 Populus euphratica
TAATGAATTACAACGAGGGGAGAAATTAAAAAGAAAGAAAGAAAGAGATCCATGCTTTGATTACAGTATCTTCGGTGTCATACGAAGGTTTTAAACGAGATGAATTCAACAAAAAAAGAAAAAGAAAAAAAAGTAATCAACGATGGTAGAGTGCGTAACGCGTATGTCAAAATAAAACCTTGTTATTTTCGGTCTCTCTCTCTCTCAATTCTTTTGCGCTCGAAAAGTAACCCTAATTTTAATTTCACGCCAAAATCCCTCTTTCGATCAAACTAAACCCTAAATTTCCAATTCAAGCCCTTCGAAATCGAGGGAGAGCTCAACTGAGGTCTTCAATGTGACATGACTTGAAATTATTGAAGATTCTGGACGAAACCCTAAAGAAAGAAAATGGACGCCAAGGACATCTTGGGACTGCCAAAAACTCCATTGCCACTGACACAAGAGAAGAAATCCCAACCTAAAAAAGACTCGCAGAGAAAACCTGATGGCATTTCGCGTGAGGTATGTATGTGTTTTTTTTACATGAATTGGTTTGATTTCTCCTTGAAGTCTAACATGTGGAATTATCTGTAGGTTTATGCACTTACAGGTGGATTGGCTCCTCTTATGCCATCGATTGACGTGTCGCAACTGAAACGACGCCCTCCATCCGACGAGAAGGTCTTCTCTTTACTCTAAATAAAAAAAAAAAAAAATCACACAAACGCACGCACTGTTTTTGTTTAAAACAAAAGGAAAAGATGGATTTCAAGAATTTTTTTTCTTACGAATTCGTAATTATGAATTTCAGATCACTTGGCAGTGGCTTCCTTTTACAAGTTCTGCTCGAAAGGATAATCTACAGCTTTACCATTGGGTAAGTTTCGACGCCCACACACACACATGTATGTATGTTCGCAGTTTGCTAGTCGAAAAGTGTTTGTGACTGACTTGCATGGATTATTTATTTATCATTGCAGGTTAGAGTTGTGAATGGTGTTCCACCCACAGGTGATTATTCCTTTGCCAAGTACAACAAGGTATGCACAAGTTTTTTTTTTTAATTATTATTATTGTTTTTTCTGTTTTCTATTTTTTGTGAAACTGAATGTTCTAGTTTGTTCTGTGTGGTGCAGTCTGTTGATGTTGTGAAATATACAGAGGAGGAATATGAAAAGTATTTGACTGATCCTGTAGGTATCTACTCTTGGTTGTATCTTTTGTTATTGTTTCTTTTTTTTAGAAATTTAGTGCCTAAATTCTTTTTCTTACACGCTGTCTTCATTAGATGTGGACCAAAGAAGAGACAGATCAGTTGTTTGACTTGTGTGAACGATTTGATCTCCGCTTTGTTGTCATAGCAGACCGATTCACATCATCTCGTAGTGTTGAGGAATTGAAAGATCGTTATTACTATGGTATTTCTACACTAATTTGTTCAAGTGTTTTCTGTTAAATTTCTGCTCAAATTTATTTCATGCTACTCTTTTCCTAGCTTTAAAGTGAATCTAATTTTTTATCAACATCTAAAGGACATGATTGAAATTGATCCTGTGGTATTTTCCTTTTATGCTTAATGCCTCCTCTTATTTCTTTTCCATAGTTTCTCGAGCTATGTTGCTTGCCAGAGCTCCATCACCTGGGGATGTTTCAGGGCACCCTCTGGTTAAGGTGTGGTAATTTTATCGATCCCGTGTTACGATGCTATTTTTACAATATTTAGCCATTGAAAAAAAGATTCAGTTTCTAGATTTTTGAATTCCCCATGCAGGAACCTTACAACAGTTCACAAGAGACAGAACGCAAGCGAGCATTGTCCATGGTTCTCTCGCAAACAAAGCATCAAGAGCGAAAAAACACTCAGGTCAATTTTTTACTTTGGCACTTATCGTTAACAACTGGGTGATAAGTTCATTCAGAATGATTTGCATTTATTAGCTACACATATGCCACATGCTGCTTCTTTATGCTCTACTTATTTTCTCAGGTTTTGGCTGAAGCGAAGAAAATAACTGAGTCGCGCATAACTGCACTGGTAATGTTTGAATTAGACATACTGACATGTTTCTTTTTGAGCGATTGTTGATGGGCATTGAATTTGAAAATTCAAATCCGTCCTGAATGCAAGACAAGTGTGTTACTGTGTAAAAGAGGAAAAAACAAAACTGAAATTCTTAGAATCAAAGTCCTATTGTGAACTAGAATTTTGAATGATACTTGTAACCTGGAAATAATAGTGTGGGCATTGGGATTTCATTAGAATTCTTTATTATGAGAATTTGTGAAAGAGTCTCAGAACAATCTTTTGTGCCTGTACTTTACTCTGAAAGTTAGTATTGTAATTTTATTTACAAGGTTTCTGCTTTTTTAGGGTGCTGAAGAATCTGCATTGCCTGTTGCATCAAATGTTGACCCTGATATTGCTGAGATAGCAGTTAATCTTGATGATTCTGCATCACCTTCATCTAATGCTCAGCTTGCCTCTGCATCAGTTGCACCTTCAACTTCAGCAATGGCAGATAATGCTTCTACTCTAGCTTCCCTGCGTATGGTATGTTGAATATGTGGTTTCCACCTCTTGCCTTGCCTCTCTTCCATGAATCCTAGCTGGAAATATGTTAAAAGGTTTTTATGTATCAGATTTGTTGTTTGATCCTAAATTTAGAAAAAAGGAAAATTTGAGCTAGATGTTGCCAGTTCAGAGGAAATTATACGATTTATATAATTTATTTTAAATATCCTAGCATGGACAAGCTCAGTGATTTTCTGAAAAATTTCAGCTTCGTGTTTACCTGAGAACATATGGGCTCGAGCAAATGGTGCAAGCTGCAAGTTCATCTGCAGGACTTAGGACAATCAAGAGGGTTGAACAAACATTACAAGATCTTGGGGTTTGTCTATATATTCTTTACTCATGATGTCATTTCCTAACATTATATCACACATGCTGGATGATTTGTGTCTTGCAGCTGGAAAGCAAATGAATAAGTGCCTTTGACATGATTCCTTGATGTCTATATCTCTCATTGGAGGATATGTTGCGCAAAAATGCACGGGACTTTTTAGCTCCATTTTGTTATCTCATACCATTTATAGGGTTTCCTTTTTACCCCTTGGAAGGGGTGTGGTTGTTGGGACTGTTCAGGTGGACTGGTTGTGATTTCAATTTCTGTATAAAGATTTCTGTTTTATATTTAGCATATCCAAACTCTTTTACCAGATTAGTTGGCATTTTGGTTTGGGCAAAGCATTATACGAATATTATTGATTTTTCTTGTTATGAATTCTGTGCAAGAAACAGATTTAGAGGTTTTCTTAAATATAGATTTTCCACTTGCATTGTTATGCACTCTCATCATAGGCATCATTTCTACAATTGCTTGTGCTAATTTCTAATATAAGCTTAGAGAAGATTGGAAGTTTCAAATTCACATACTTGACATGATATATAAATGAGGCAACCATTCTCAATTCTTTCGTTTAAATTACCTTTGAAATGTTAGGTATTAACATCGTGACATTTTTTTTACAGGTTAGTTTAAAACCAAAGGTGCCAACCAAAGCTGTTTGTTCTGAGCACCTTGAATTAAGAAAGGAAATATTGACATTGCTGAATCTTCAAAAACAGGTGCTACTCATCAAAATCTTAGTACGGGCATTTTGTTAACTTCCAATCTTTATAATAAATGATCATTCCAGATGCATTCATGTATGATGCATGCATTGTCCATCCTTTCTGTATCTTCCTCTTCTGTTTTTTTTATCGATTTTCTGCTCTTCTGAACAGAATAACCCTTTTGTATCTCTTTGGCCTCCAAGTTGTCATCCATTCAACTCCCATCTTCTTATTAGATGCACTTGTTAGATTGCAATGTTCTAGCCATTTGACAACTGATGTTTAACATAGCATTTTCTTAGTAAACAGGCTAGCAATTAAGTTGATATAGTTGTCATTTCGAGATATGATTTCACTTCTTTGTAGTAGAGGACATACTGAGCATCCTCTTAGAAAATAAGGTGTCTTTGTTTGCTTAACTCCATTCCAATGGCTTATTCTGACTCTGTTGGCATGTTTGATTTGGTTTCTGTTTTCTCACGAACAAGTAGGTTTCTTGTTAGATTGATGGCTGTACCCACTCAAGTTCTGAATTAACAGGACCGATCTTTTTCTCTTTTTGTATTGAAGTTACAAGTTACTTATTGCAAATATTAAATCATTAGCCATTAGGAACATGTTACTGCTCAGGAAAGTTAAGGATCAGATCCATCATTTGTTTGTAATAATTGGAGTTGCTTTTGCTTTCTTCTCTGACATTTTAGATTTTGTTTGATTATCAGCTACAATACAAGGAGGCAGAAGGTTCATCTTTTCGCGATGGCTCATACACTGATATGCCAGGCTCACCTAAGGTTTGTAAAATCTTGTTCTCTTCATATATATATATATATATATATATGTATATGTATAGGTTTGCAATTATGAAAGGCACGCTTGTTATATATTCCAATTGTTAACATGCTGTTATCAAAACTGTTAACAGCGGTCACAGCGTGATCAGGATCGAACATTTATTCCGGACTCAATGAGTTTTGGAGGTAATTTACTTGCTTGATGCAAGCGTTTGCTCTTGCCTTGTACTTTTTTCTGTTTGAAATGTGTCAGCTTTATCTCTTATCCTCCGGCTGAAGCCATATATTTGATTGGAATATCAGGAGAAAGAGTTGGCAGAAGGGACCAGAAACGCAAGGTACGTACGTACTTCATCTATTTTGCCAATCTTGTTCTATTCTACACACTCCAATGATCTGTAACATCTGATATAATCAACCCATCATGTTGGGACTCACAAGGGACCTGGAAGGGTATCTGAGAATCCATCTTCACCCGCTCATAAAAGGCCCAGAAAATTGAAGGCTTCTGATCTATGATTTTAGAGGTGAGGAAACAAATTGATTTTTCATGAATCATCACCTCCGGTTTATTGCTCTTGTGAATTATTTATCCAGTAAAAATTCATGTAATGCTTGTCAGGTTCACCAAACCCACTGTCCTGGCCTGACAAAACGTTCTCAAGCACGGAATCCAATTAAAGAGAGACCCCAGAAGCATGTGGGAATCATGAGTTGTGAACCTCCATTTTAGTAATTTAACTATGTCCAAGATGGAATGCAGCTAGTCATATGCAGAAGCACAATCTGTAAGCATCCCATTTTAGGAATTTTTAAGTTATGCTAATAATGTAATCAGATTCCCAGACAGGATATAGTTGCAG
The DNA here is from genome assembly GCF_000495115.2 of Populus euphratica. Lineage (NCBI taxonomy): Eukaryota > Viridiplantae > Streptophyta > Magnoliopsida > Malpighiales > Salicaceae > Populus > Populus euphratica. The sequence goes on from NW_011503028.1 coordinate 5,256, forward strand.
GTCAGAAAAGTCTTTGCCTTCCTGTCCTTTTCTTGCACGAACTCGACCTCCATATAGCTTTGGTACAGAGGCCATTGCCATCAAGCTAAAAACATCAAGCAAGGCAGCTCTGGTCAGCAAAGACTGACCCTTTTGAATGATGATAACAGTTCTTCATTATCTGAAGAGTTTCTTTTGCTAGTTACTAAAGAGGAATTCTAGACTGGTTTTGTACAAATTGTTTTTGTTTGGAGCGTTAAGGTCTTTCTTACTTTCATGAACTAGAATCTCATGTGACATTATGTAAATGCCATCCTGTCTAGGAATGTAAGTCATGGTTTTAACTGAAAAATGCTGCAGCTAAGGAGGAAGCTTGAAGATTGAAAACCTTGTGCACAATATTTCGTTTGCTTGGCCAATTATGTCTCTGGAACAAAGTCCACTTTATTGAATTCACAACATTCTCAATTTCAAAGTCCTGATAGCTTAAGATCAATTAGCTCCTTGCCGTTAAATCTAAACTTGCTTAAACTGTTCATTGATTGCTTGTGCGTGCATATCTGAATGCGGAGACGATTGTCAGCACCATCCTCGTGGCATTGGGATTCATGATGTCGGTGCAGAAATTGTTCAAGGTATTGCAAGAAATGTGCCTTCAAGTCTTTAAATCTTCGGTCGCAATAGTTAGATAGCCAGTCACGCAGGTCCCGTTTGTCTGGACTTCAGGCTCTGAAGATGCTGACCTATCCCAAAGGGGGTTCCGGGAGAGGCAAGGTAAGCTTCTCTATTAATGGTATTGTAGAGCAGGACAAAACAAGAAGAAACATTGACAGAGCCTGTAAAGAGTGATTTTACGCTTCTTTGTTAGATGGACTGTGGTGCTGGGACAGAAGGCAGCTTAGCTCATCTCTTAAAGCATCCTCGATTTCAGATTCTTAAAGGCGAGACCAGTAGATTGATTTTTAGCAGGGACAGTTTCACAACATAGCTGCAGGCTGCTACAACAGGACCTTTTACAAAAGTTAAAGGGGGTCATTGTGTGGGACATATTCAAGAAAATTAAGATACCATTATAAAATAAATAAATTGAAAGAGATCAGAGACATACTCTGCAGTATGGATTGTGGGAGGAATCACTGTGAATGGTGACTCCAATTTTTTTTTTTCATTTCGGTACTTCAGCTTCCTTCCTTTTTATTTGGTGTTTTTACATATTAATTTGAAATTGTGTTTGCTTTTTCTGTTTTGGTTGGCCTGGCATTGGCTCCTCAGGGTATTAAGAAACATATCTGATTTTTAGTTGACGTTTAACGTGGTAAAATTATGTATATTTTTATTGATTTAAAATAATTAAAGATATAAAAATTGGATTTGAATAATAGACAAACATTTAACCCTTTTTACTTTCCTTTTGGTCACCTGATTTTTTATTTTGATTATTTTATATTGAATTTATTTGAAATTTAACGTAATAATTTTTTTTGTTATCTAGATATGAAGATGCCATGGTGCCAAAAGACATTGTGGATGTTTGGCTTCGCAAAATTAAATTTAAAAAATAAAAGAAATCAAAGAATTATTGTGACTTATGAGAAGAATCATTTTGGATTCACGTAGTGATTTTTTTTTTTTTCATTTTAACACTATTTTTTTTAGTTGTTACTTTTACATTATATTATTTTGAAATCATGCTTTATTATTTGTTTTGGCTAGCTTAGTATTGGCTACCCATGGTATTGAAAAACAAATCTGACTCTCAATTGATGCTTAATTTGACAAAATGATATGTAGTTTTATTAATTTAAAACAATTAAAGCTATATAAATTGAATTTGAATAATATAAAAATATTTAGCCCCTTTTCTTGAAAAAATCAGCGACTAAATTACACTAACAAGGGAAAGATCTAAACCTTTTTTTTTTTTTCTTTTTGGTCACTTGATTTTTTTTTCCCAATTTTATCAATTTAGGTTGAGTTTATTTAGGATTGGTCTTAATAATTTTTTTGGTTGTCTGGATATAAGGATCTCAAAATGTAGGGGAATATTCAACACTTGGTTGATACTCAATTTTACAAAATTAAATTTATTTTTATTGATATAAAAAAATAGAACTTTAGGAATCAAATTTGAAACTAAAAACAAAGTCAAGGATTGGAGTGAATATTCAGTGGAAAAGTGATAGATGTGTGCATTGTATGTGTTAACATGTAAAGAAAGTCATTGCACTCTAGCGATGCACGAGACTTTCTCCGATGATGAAACATTGGCTTTCTTGGTTGCGTTAGCAGCATGATGAGCTCTTGCTGATAGTGCAACACATGTTGATAAAGACATGAGGGAAACTTTGGCAACCTTTTTTCTCTCTTCTTTCATTGGGATCCATGCTGAGATGCCAAGAGATTAAAGATGTTCTGTCATTTTATTTTTGTACCAAATTTGATCATTATTTTTTTATTTAAGTTTTTTTTTTAATTGCATCCTTCAACATTGACTTTGATGGAAATTGAGCTTTGTGATTTTTTTATTTCCTTCTTATGGGATTATCATGGTCCTGGGATTTAGGTAATGAGTTTGATAAGTTAACCCGAGTTGACTTTGATTTTTTTTTTAAAGTTTAATATTTCTTTGATTTCATTCTTAACATTGGGTTAGTGTGATAATTGAGCTTCATATTTTTTTCTATTTTGCATTTTGTTATGTATCTCGTTTGCGAGGTTTGATAGATGTACTTAGGTTTATTAAGGTATATTTCTTTTGTCTCTCTTATTAATTGATTTTTATTTTATTTTGTCCTACATTTGGATTATTGAGAATTGAGCATTATAATTTTTTTATTTGTTTTCTATGAGGTGATCACAGCCTTACGAATGAGATCACATATTTAGTATGCTAACTTGAGTTGACTCGAATTGCTTTTTTATCATTTTATTTATTTATTGATTTATTTTTAATTTTATCATTCATTATTGAATTGTTAAATAATTGAGTTTCATAATTTTATTTTTTTAGCAAGTTTTCTATTTATGTATGTCATCATGATCACCTTTTTATTCAAATCCGGTCAATTCATTGTTTTTTTTTCCATCATATATTTAAACGAAACTAATATATGGAACCTAGTTGGGTCTATGACTTAATCCACCAACTTTTTTTTTACTTTTTTAAAATGCACTAAAAATACTTGAATAATTTTTTTTATTCGGCATGCAGTATAGTGTGGGCCACTTATCTAATTACTTTTACTAAAAATAAGATGGAAATACTTATGGAGCTTCATTGTTCATATGAACAATGAACCTAGTCTCTTCTTCATTTTATTTTAGCCCTTTTTTTAATTTTAATTTCATCTCTCTCTTTTTTTCATCTTTTAATTGTCATTTAGGTTGTTTTTGAACTAGTTAAGTCAATTAGATCATGTTAGAGAAACTCTTATACCTTTTAATTTTAAATCCATGTTAAGCAAGGAATCAATTCAAAAGTTTTTTTCATATTAGTTTCATTCTATTTTTTTTTAAATTTCAATCTCGAATATTTTTTAATAGTTCATTAGATTGCTTTTGGATAGTCAATTTAACTAAGTTATATCAAGATAATTTTTACATAATTTATTTTAAATCCCGGCTAAACAACAAATTAAATAAAAAGATTTTAAAATTAATTTATTGAATTAAATTTAATAATAATATCAAATATTTCTGCATAGATTTTAGAATTTTATTATGTTAAAAAAAAATAATCAGGCCCGCATCATAACACATAAAACATGTACGTAAAAACTAGTATTTGTTAAATTTCCTAATTTCCTATGCAATTAAGTCAGCGACGCTATTCATTTGTACATTCCACGCACCCTCCACTCTGGACGGGTGTAGCATATAACAATTATCTACCTTATCTTCTTTATTTATCCTTTGAGCCTGCAAATCAGAGTGAGAATAGAGCAGTGTACATCCAGGAATAAGAATTGGACGAAAATGTTGAAGCAGTGGAAGGCAGATATCTTGAAAATATAACTTAAATTCTTTTTTATTATATTAGCATTCTTTTACAACATCCTGGCTTCACTAATTTCAATGAAGTTCAAAACACTAACGAAATATGACAATCTATCGTTGTTTTATTTTTATTTATTTGAAATTTATAACTAAATATTACTTGAAAAAAATAACTAATGAAAACATCTTAATGACTAGACATCAGTATCCTCTTTAATCTTTTCCGGATAAAAGAACCACATCCTCTAATTTTCCAAACCATTTTGTGGCTCAGAGTGAATGGCATATTGAAATCATTTGATATTTTTCTCTGCTGGCAAACGGGAAGGCCCGAGGAAAACATGCAAGGCCTCATTTCTTTGAGGAGCTCTCCATGCTTTCTTCACAGTTGCCCTCGCTCTTCCAATACAAAGCATCTTGTATCTAAACCTCATTGCAGTTTAAGAAAGCGAAGCACAAGTAGTCTAAGAAGCACTTTGCCGTCCATTTCCCTCTCGCTTTTCGGTTCAGGGTTCTTCTTAGGTCCCCTCATCGATGGACTTCACTCAAGAGTGAATCTCGTGGTATAACAAAATGGGTCAATCGACATCGGTCCTCTTCACACAAACATTTGGGTAATGTCTGGTACTTTTGTTGTTTCTTGGTCCATGAGTAGCACCACCCAGATTAGTTCAGTTTTACTTCTGCAATTATTGATGCTGTAGGTTCCTCCCTTGCTTGGATTGTTTTACTGCTCTGTCGGGTTGCTGCAACTGTTCTTGGATCAAAGGGCACCTTCGAAGGTTCCAGAAGGAAGCCTAGAGAAAACAGCAATTGCGTTAGTGTAAGTACCTCCCGATTAATTTCTTATACTTGTAACACAATAAAAGGAAAAAAAAAAGTGTGTATACATGAAAGAAAGACATGTTGTCTTACATCTCCCAACATGTTGTTTAACACAGAGCACTGTTGCTATTCATCGAATTGAGTGCTGAAATGTATAGAGCTGGAATAGCAGACAACATCGAGGCTTACATATTATTTGCATTAGCAGAATTGATATGGTTTTACCTGGACAGAACATGGATTGGATTCACCCTGGCTTCCATCATAGGCCTCTGCTGTCCGCTAGCTGAAATTCCCATAATGAAGTAAGGCCACCCTATCTCACAATAAAACATCAACTGCAACAATTGAAAGGCATATGTAAGTGCTTATTGATCTCATTGCAGGTTGTTCCACCTTTGGTATTACCCACAAGCAAACATTGAGATCCTTGGTCAGGTAATTCAATATGATACAAATCAACACAATAAATAGCTAAACCTATGATTGATCAAGAAATTAAACGCCATATTCATTTTATGCAGGGTTTAGTCACTTGGACAACCACTTGCTACTTTGTTTACACACCATTTCTGATCAGTTTATCACGCTGGTTGAGATCAATGATAACTCCTGCCAACAAGTCTGCTTAGAGATGGTCGGAATTTCTTCCGCAACAGGAACTAGAATTGAAACAACCTACTCAAGAATAAAGGGAATCTGTTACATGCTGAAAGTGATTACAAGATAACAAGAGCTAAATGAGGAGTTGTTTCAGAGTAGAATAATTTTTTTTTCCTTTCCTCCTTTAAAATGGAAAACGTTGAAGTATCCATGAACACTTATGCAAGTGTATCAAACGAAAAGAAAAGGTCTAGCATGTGGAAAGTGGATTAGTAAATGGAAATAGATGGAATAAAACTAGTACAAACATTGATCAGAAAATTATACACAAAAAAGGAACACAAATTTGAAATTGATTAATAGTGAATAATGAACTTGTATGGTGAATGTTAGAAGAATAGAAGTAGGAAAGCAAGCAGGCAAACCATGACCAGTAGTTATTTCCATAGCCCTACATTTTTTAGTTTCGTTTGAAATTTTGGTGGTTGCTTTAGTGATTGTTTTTTGAGCTTTTTTCCTGTCACAACACAGAATGTAAAACAGTAGCTCTGCAGTTTCTTTCATTAATTCAGTTCGTTCATTCATTCTTCAAGAAACAAAAAACAACTGTATAATTCAGTGCTATGTATTAGGCACCATACCGTCACTGCTATATTTCTACCAGTGCTGTAATTCAGATCATTCATTCTTTCAACAGTAATTCAGTGGTATATTTATATCTGGGCACCATCCTACCTGTATAATCAGAAGAGTGGTGGAAACATTCATTCAGATGGTAACTAATGCCAGAGACTGTCTCCCTCATTCAGGCACTAAAATATGATTTTTGTTTTGATACTTCAACTGCAACCCATGAATCAGAATAAGGCTAGCGAATTCCTATTAAAGACTGTTGCTTTTTTCCCTCCAAATTACCAAAAGGATATTTAAAGCACTCAACTAGTTGAGAATGAAACATGCAACTTATAATTTTGGAATGATGCTGAAAAGATATCACCTATATCACCAAGATCAACCAAATGAAGTAGGGACCAGGATACTCGTAAAGCAACGGCACCACAGCTTACACCACATGATCAACCCTCAGTGGATGTTTCAGGCATCATAAGACTTGGAAATTGAACAGATTTTTAAATTTAGAAAAGGGAGGGGCAAGATAAAGGTAGAGAAGCATTTACATGCACACACAAACAATAGATTATGGACGTGCAACTCTATATAGCACAAATGGATATGAATGCCAACACTGGAAATGCCCCCAATGTTAAACCAAATGTATAAAAGTTGCAACGGTAATAGAATCTACTTTTAACTTGCCACGTCAATCAAAGAAGCATGGAATATTGAAAGCTTACTTCATATTTAACACCTCAATGATCCTCACAAAACCCTATTAAAGTTTTTAGAGCAGGAAT
>NW_011503028.1:12118-13922 GCF_000495115.2 Populus euphratica
GCAGGAATGTTGTTAGTGGGCAAATCATTCAGCAAGGCTGTGGTGGCAGCATCTGCAGAGAATCCCCGATTGACCATTTCTTCCACAAGTTGCCTTGCCATTGATGGATCCTTGTGTTGGAGAAATCCTTGGATAATGACATTATAGGCGCATTTGTCAGGTGTACATCCATCCTCTTCCATTTTTCTAAAAAGCTTATAAGCTTCAATTATTAGTCCTTCTTTGCAAAGTGCACCAACTAATGCAGTGTATGTATAAACATTAGGCTTCAATCCTTCCTCAATTAATCTAGAAAACAATTCCTTTCCATCCTTAAGCTTCCCACACTTGCACAAACTATCAATGAGTATGGTGTAGATTACCAAGTTAGGTTTCACATTGCTCCTTTGCATCTCTTGAAATAGAGCAAATGCCTCTTCAAGATTCCCATGTTTGCACAGGCCATCAAGCAACACTCCATAAGTCATTATATTTGGCATGTGGCCATGAGCACAGATGTACCTGAAAAGCTGTTGCGCAGCCAAAGGTCTCCCTGCTCGACACAAGCCACTTATGATAGTAGTAAAAGTAACTATGTCAGGAACTAAACCTTTTCTCAACGTTTCATCAAGAAGTTGCACTGCCTCCTCAATCCTTTCGATCTTACAGTATCCATTCATCAAACTGGTGTAAGTATAAACATTAGGCGTGCAGCCCTTACTTGTCATTAAATCAAATACGCTTCTAGCTTCATCCATTTGCCCTCGCAAGCAATACCCATCAATCAGTGTACTGTAATTAACAACATTTGGCACACAACCTACCTTTTCCATTTGCTTCAGAAACCCAAGCGCCTCATTGGCTTTCCCGCTTTTAGAAAGACTGTTGATTATCACATTATAAGTATATACATTGGGTTCAAGACCTCTCACCAGCATATCGTCATACAACATCATAACTTGATCCATTTTTCCCTCCATGCAAAGCCCATTCAATAAGGTAGTAAAGGTTACAACACTAGGTTCCAACCCAAGCTTAAGGATTTTGCTCAAAACAGACAACCCAAAATCAACGCGATGTAAATGGCAGAAGCAATTAATCAATATACTTAAACTATGTATATCCTGTTCGATTCCTAGAAATTCTATTTCTTTGGACAAATAAACCACGGTCTCATAATGTCCCATTCTAACAATCGATGAAAACAATTTACTAAATTCGACTATACAAGGCAGAGGCTTCCTAAGAAGCATGAGCCTGAAGGATGCTAAAGCACCATCCTTGTCTTTGAACCATACCTTGTTATGCCCGCTGCCGCTGCTGAAAGAAGAGAAAAAGAAGCCCATGATACCTATTTGCTGTTGAAGACGAAATTTAACAAGAGCCCGAAAAATCACCATCGCCGCCATTATCGTCTTTCTTCACTGCCCCTGTTTTTATTTTCCCCTTCTTTCTTTGGAAATGAAGAGAGAGGGGTGAGTTTGCAAAAAAAGTCTCGAACTTTTTGAAGGGAGACCCGACCGCACGTGAGAGAGAGACAAGTCTCCGGCTCTCAGCTCCAATTTCTGCTCAAGTTCCCTAAGAGGAGCTCTCCTTACTCCTTAGGGGTCTTAGGGTTTAGCTATAATAAAAAAATCTTTAATCAACTAAAACAAAGTGGTAGGTAGGTAGAGCATTATTTTCTCAACCATAACTAAGGTGGAAAACCTTGAATTTTAGGAGTGAAGGTGAAGTAAATTAAAGAGAAAAAATAAATTAATAATAGGGCTATGGAACAAGGAATAACTCTTAAAGGGCAAAATATACATTTTGGCTTGGGAGTGTG
>NW_011503027.1:0-722 GCF_000495115.2 Populus euphratica
TGCTGACTGTCGAGCTTGGGGATGGCGAGGAGAGCTCTACGATGGCATGGGCGTGGCATTAAATTGCCGTGCACGCGCCCATGTGTTGGTTGTCCTTGCCATCCTTGACCTCGTGGTGTGACGTGCTCGCTGCCGAGGCCTGTCCTTCATCTTCCGAGCTGAGGCAGAGCCCCCTCATGATCTTCCCTGTCATGTCCCCCCGTGACCTGTTGCTTGTCCCTTCGAGATCCTCCGCGTCCCCCGCGGTGCATTGCTTGTCCCTGCAAGATCCTTCACGTCCAGCGGTGCAGGCATGATCTCTCTCTGGTTTTTCCACTTGTTCTCATGGTCGTGGTTCGCTCGTTGGGATTGTTGTCGTGTGTACGCAGAGTCGCATGAGTGGTAATTGGGTTGTCCGTGTCGGCAGGCTCCATGCTGGTGCACCGAACTATCGACCTGCTGCCCCTATCACTCTCGGCCCAAGGCCCTATGGGCGCCTTTTAGCGAGGCGGGGTCCCTGTGCTGCGTACCCACTTCGATGGGATTCGAATGTGAAGTTGTCCCTTTCTACCGCGCACCTCCCCTGGAACGCGCAGCGAACCTAGCAGCGGCGCTCGTGTTCCAGTTGAGCGGAGTCCTGCCGAACTGGCCCATGTGTGATCGCTCGTGCTTTCGGATGCGGAATGTGTTGCCGGTGCTGGGGCCTCCGCCCCCTTGACCGCCCTGTTCGAGCCGCTCGTGCT
>NW_011503027.1:2808-10553 GCF_000495115.2 Populus euphratica
GGTAATTTTTTTTTTTTAGGCGGTAAAACCAGCCCATTGATTTTTTTTATATGATTTTTTTTTAGTTTTCCAATAATCAAATCTAAATTTGTTACCTTTGCTTGCTAGCTCCCCGGCAACGGCGCCAAAATTGCTTGACCGCTTTTTATGATCGGCTTGTTTTAACTCGCAAGTGCACGAGTGTGCGATGTAGCAATTAACTCGGTAAGATCGAGGTCATATCCACAGAGAGCTAGATCTGGAAATTAAGCTAAGTAACAAAAAAAAACTCAAGAGAAATTAAATTAACAATAACTTGGTTGAAAATAATTGATGGATTTGTTTTTAAAGATAAAAAAAAAATGTAAATAGATTTTAAATGACAAGAAAAGTAAGTCTTGGTCCAAATCAATTTTAATGGTGATGTATTGGTGATTTCTTCAACATATATAAGATAACTCAACCTAATATCAATGATGGTGATATTAGATCAGAAGATATTACAATGAAGATTAGAAAGATGAAGATTGATTATTGCTTAAGAATGAACAAGTACTTTCATATTAAGTAAGACATTGAATCAAGCAATCTCTATACCAAAACTAAAGTTTGTGCATAAAAATTCAAGATTATAACATTACCTAAATGATTTCTAAAATTTCTTTACAATAATAAATCATTCATGAAGAAAATAAGAAGATAAACATTAAGATTCATTCATATCCTAAAGAACTCACCTCAATCACCATTATCCTTGATTTGGATCCAAGAAAGAGTTTAGCCAACCATGATTATATATAAGAACACTTCAATAAACATGAAAGAACTTGAATCCAACTGAAAAAATAAGTTTTACAAACTAAAGAACCGAAATCTATAAAGAAGAACACAATACAATTTCAGAAAAAATTCGGACACAAATCTGACTCTAACTTTGGACAGCAATTCGACCCTCTTAGAAGCTTTTTTTGGAGAAGTCTATTAGAGACATATTTATAGGCAATTCTGTCACCTTTCCAGATCATTAAAGAACAGCTCATTTGGACACCTGAGTCAAAAGTTATGGGCAAAACACCGAAAGGTGTTCTGAAAAATCAAATCAAGACAGCTTTACAACTACTTTGGTGCACGTTTTTCTTCCTCATTTATGAGGTGTCTCCTTCTTCTTTTTGACCCAAAATAATGTTAAAATATCCCCTCCAGCTTTCCATCCATGTGCTTGCCTTCTTGGATCAATGGATTGCCCAAAATAAATCAATTGTTATTTGTTGTGTGGACATGTAAGATCATGGATTGTGTTTGGGTTGATTTGGGGTTGATTTAGGGCTGATTTGGGGCTGATTTTTGGGCTGAATTTGAGCATCAAATAAGTATACAAATGTACTTATTATTTGGGCTAAGATTGACATTGAAACCTTGAGTGTTTAATGGTTGAAGTTTGCACACAACATAAGGCAAGTTTGGGCTTGAAATAAATCATATGATATTCTTTTCTAGAATTGGAATAGAATTGATTTTTGGGACAAATTTGGAGCACTTATTTGAACCAAGATTTGCTTCAATCTTCAACTAAATGTCTCTTCAATTCTTTGTTCTGAATTCCGACGTTGAATTTTGTGAATTAATTCATTTAAGCTCCAAAAACCTATCGAAACATTAAAACAAACTTCATTACTAAAAAACACATCAATTATTATAAAAACAACCAAATAAAAACAATAAATACATATGTAAAATAAGAGACTTAATGACACTTTTGATGCACAATCACACCCCCCAACTTAGATTTTGCTAGTCCTCAAGCAAAACAAAACATAAAACCTTTAAAATAAAAATAATAATAATAACAACCATAATTAGGCTCGATTCATCACACTTGAAGGACCTATCATGCAAACATTGGTATCTTTAACTTAGTGTACACAATAGCAAATAAAGAAAAATAAGCATACTCACATTCTCTAAATCAAACATCCATACAAAATTTCCAAATTCAGTCATATTTATCGTGCAACCAACATAATTGATTCATACGAAAACTCAACTTGTAATCTTCCCTTCTCACCAACACAAACAAGGTAGCAAACTAGAGAAATATCTATATATTTTTTTTCTTTCTTTTTTTCTTTCTTTGTTTTTTTTTTTTTTGAAGATATGATTTATTCTTTGTCTTTAAGTTGTCACTTCCCTTTTGACGCGAATACAAACATTTGTGATGAATGCACCCGGTTACTCACAAAGTCACAAACTTAAAGTGCTTTGCATACTCATATTTCAAGCTGCCGTTTGACGTAAAGATAAACATTTGTGATGAATACCCCTAGTTACTGAGCAACTCAAAACATTGGAGTAGATAGAACTTTGTACACATTTATTTATTTATTTATTTATTTATGTAATGATTATTACTCTATTTACTTAAACCTTGTTTAGGACTAGATCAAAAGGGATAATCACAAGTAAAGCATCATACTCATCTTTCATGCATATTCACACAACTCACACAACTTTTACAAGGAAAGATGTACTTCAGTAATCTTAAAAAAAAGTATGCTATATCTTGCTTTATAAGATATTATCTATCCCAAATTAAAGCATGCAATGTTCAACACAATAATGAACCCAAAAAGGTAATGATGATCCTAAACAAGTCTCATTCACATACGAATGCAAGTTTTTTTTTTTTTTTAACAAGCATGGTTATCTCAAGCATTCAACATAATGAAATATCTAAAATTAAGTTTTACATTATCCTCAATGTAAAAGAGAAAGAGAAGAAAAGTATAAAGATTAGAAAATTGTTACTCCCCTTCTGTTTTCAAGGATGAATGTCTGATTGAATTGGGCATGAGCTGACTTCTTGCTTGATTTTTTTTTTAACCTGCATATCACAACTAAAAGAAAACATAAAAGAAAACATTGATGTTTTTTTTTTTTTTTTTGAAAATAAAGAACCTCACACCCCCCAACTTAAAATAATGCATTGTCCCGAATGCATGAACAAGAAAATATAAGAGATGGAAGAAAGAAGAAAAAAATGAAAATGAAAATAAAAATAAAAATAAAATAAAAATAAAAACTCATTACTTTTGATACTACAATGGTATTGGATCTTCAAGATCCAATGTCTCAACTTCAGCCACAACATTTTCAAGATAAAGTTTCAATCGATGACCATTTACTTTGAAAATATTTCCATTCTTGGGATTTTCTACCTCAAATGCACCATGCTCAGAGATGGATTTAATCACAAATGGACCAATCCATTTTGTCCTCAACTTCCCAGGAAAGAGATGTAATCGTGAATTATACAAGAGAACCTTTTGACCAACATGAAAGGATTTTCTAAGAATATGTTTATCATGCAAAGTTTTCATCTTATGTTTTGAAATTTTTGCATTTTCAAATGCATCATTTCTTAGCTCCTCTAATTCATCCAATTGAAGCTTTCTATTTTTGCCAACCTCGTTTTCATTGTCATTGAATTGCCGAATGGCCCAATATGCACGGTGCTCAATCTCAACAGGGAGATGACAAGGCTTTCCATAAACTAGCCTATAAGGAGACATTCCTAAAGAGGTCTTATAAGCAGTGCGATATGCCCACAAAGCATCAACTAGTCGTAGGGACCAATCTTTACGGTTTGGATTGACTGTTTTCTCTAAAATGTTCTTGATCTCCCTATTTGCCAACTCAGCTTGGCCACTAGTCTGTGGGTGATAGGGGGTACTGACCTTGTGAATTACACCATATTTTCTCATCAAAATCCCAACGGGCTTGTTACAAAAATGTTTTCCCCCATCACTAATCATAGCCCGGGGCATGCCAAAACGAGAGAAAATATTTTCTTTCAAGAATTTGACCACAACTCGATGGTCATTGGTTCGAGATGCAATGGCCTCCACCCATTTAGACACATAATCAACAGCTACAAGGATGAATTGGTAACCAAATGAACTTGGAAAAGGTCCCATGAAATCAATCCCCCAACAATCAAATATTTCCAAAACAAGGATGGGGTTAAGGGGCATCATGTTACGCCTAGTGAGGCTACCTAGTCGTTGGCATCGGTCACATGCAACACAGAAGGCATGAACATCTTTAAACATGGTAGGCCAATAAAAACCACACTGCAAGATTTTGGCAATGGTTTTCTTGGAAGAGAAATGCCCACCACAGGCTAATGCATGACAAAAATTAATGACCCTTGGAATTTCATGATCAGGGATGCACCGCCTAATAATTTGGTCAGGACAATATTTAAATAGGTAGGGGTCATCCCAAAAAAAGGTGCGCACATTGCGCAAGAATTTTTGTTTGTCAAGTTTAGACCAATGAGAAGGAATCTGACTTGTGGCTAGGTAATTTGCTATGTCAGCATACCATGGAGAACCAATGTAAGAGACAGTACCTGCACAAAATAAATTTTCATCAGCAAAGAGTTCATTTATTGGAGATTCATCAATTATGGTCTTATAGCTTGAAAGACGAGACAAATGATCAGCTACTACATTCTCTACTCCCTTTTTATCTCGAATTTCAATGTTAAACTCTTGGAGTAGGAGGATCCATCGAATCAAACGTGGTTTGGCATCTTGTTTTGTGAGCAAATATTTCAATGCTGCATGATCAGTGAAAACAATAACAAGAGATCCAACCAAATAAGACCTAAACTTGTCTAATGCAAAGACCACAGCTAAGAGTTCTTTTTCAGTTGTAGTGTAATTCAATTGAGCATCATTCAAAGTCTTGCTAGCATAATATATGACATGAGGTTTCTTGTCTTTTCTTTGCCCTAAAACAGCCCCAACCGCAAAATCACTAGCATCACACATCAGTTCAAATGGTAAAGACCAATCAGGAGCTTGCATGATTGGTGCAGTTGTCAACAACCCTTTAAGCTTTTCAAAAGCTTCTTGACATTTTGATGTCCAATCAAATGGGACATCTTGTGACAACAAGTTACACAATGGTTTGGCAATGGTACTAAAAGAATGAATGAATCTTCGATAAAAACCAGCATGTCCTAAAAAAGATCTCACATCTTTCACAGTCTTAGGGGTAGTTAATTTTTGAATGACTTCCACTTTTGACTTATCTACCTCTATCCCTTTTGAAGAGACAATGTGACCTAAAACAATGCCATGTGTCACCATAAAATGACACTTCTCCCAATTGAGTACAAGATTGCTCTCTTCACACCTTTCAAGAACTTTTTCTAGATTCATTAGACACAACTCATAAGAATCCCCATAAACTGAAAAATCATCCATGAAAACTTCCAAAAAATTTTCCACCATGTCACTAAAGATACTCATCATACACCTTTGAAAAGTGGCTGGTGCATTACACAAACCAAAAGGCATTCTTCTATAAGCATAGGTACCAAAAGGACAAGTGAAAGTGGTTTTTTCTTGGTCTTCTAAAGAAATCTCAATTTGGTTGTAACCTGAGTATCCATCTAGAAAACAATAGAAAGCTCTTCCAGCTACTCTTTCAAGCACTTGGTCTAAAAATGGAAGCGGAAAATGGTCCTTCCTAGTCACCATGTTCAATTTACGATAATCAATGCACATACGCCATCCAGTTTGGATTCTAGTTGGTACCAGCTCATTATTTTCATTCTTCACTACCGTGACTCCAGATTTTTTTGGGACAACTTGGGTTGGACTAACCCATTTTGAGTTTGCAATAGGGTAAATGATACCTGCATCAAGTAGCTTAAGCACTTCACCTCTCACTACTTCCTTCATGTTTGGGTTCAATCGTCTTTGCATTTGCCTCACAGATTTAGCCTCTTCTTCAAGATAGATTCTATGTGTACATAAAAGAGGGCTAATTCCTTTCAAGTCAGTAATTTTCCACCCAATTGCTTTCTTGTGTTTTCTCACCACTCTCAAAAGTTTGTGTTCTTGCTCTATGCTAAGTTTTGATGAGATCACAATAGGATATGATTCATCTTCCCCTAGAAATGCATACTTAAGATCACTCGGTAAAGGCTTCCTTTCTAGTTTATCAGGCTGGACAAGAGATTCCTCAACTTTCACTTGGGGTGAAATCAAAGGCTCAAATGATGGGGTCCATTGACCTATTGACATAATAGGCATTGGATCTAGATAAGTCTCGAGTTCTCTTACTTCCTCATCAACACATTCCAAAGAACAAAATCTTTCATCATGAATTAAAGTTCTCTCCAATGGATCCTTGATCCACACTCTCTCAAAGTGTTCTTGACAAACTGTTTGGATGAAATCTACCTCTCTAATGTCCTCATGTTCCCCGATTTGTTTGGAGACATTGAATATGTTCATCTCCACAGTCATATTCCCAAAAGACAATTTCATCACCCCATTCCTACAGTTAATTAAGGCATTGGATGTAGCTAGGAAAGGTCTCCCTAAGATGACTGGGATGGGGGCATTAGAACCTTGAATTGGTGCGGTGTCTAACACTACAAAATCAACAGGAAAGTAGAATTTATCTACTTGGACCAACACATCCTCAACGATACCCCTAGGAATCTTGATTGACCTATCAGCTAATTGAAGGGTGATTCGAGTAGGCTTGATTTCTCCTAAACCTAATTGTTCGTAAACAGTGTAGGGTATTAAATTCACACTTGCTCCTAAATCCAACAAAGCTTGATCTATCTTATGACTTCCAATAATGCATGAAATGGTAGGACAACCAGGATCTTTGTATTTGGGAGGGGTCTTAAACTGGATGATGGCACTAGCATGTTCAGTTAGAAAGGCTCTTTCTTTCACATTCAATCTCCTTTTGACTGTGCATAAATCCTTAAGAAACTTTGCATAAGATGGAACTTGTTTAATTGCATCAAGGAGTGGAATATTGACTTTCACTTGTTTGAACAATTCATAGATTTCTGAGTTCATAAGATCTTGTTTAGGTTTCCCTAACCTTTGTGGAAATGGTGCTCTAGGAACAAATTCTAAATCACTCATTTTGACTCTAATTTTTCTTGAATCATCTCCTTTCTCACTCATCTCTTTCTCATTTATCTCACCTTCTTTGTCACTCAAACTCTCATTTGTCACTTGTGTTTTGATTCCCTCTTCACTTTCCCTAGATTTCTCCTCCACAATACCTTTAGGAATCCTAAAACCTACACCTTTATCAACAATCTTTCCACTTCTAAGGGTAGTGATAGCTTGGACTTGTTCATGGTTTGAAGGTTCACTAGGTGAGGATTCACTCATGTGTACCTGACCTCTAAGCGCAATAATAGCAAATTAGCCAACCATTCCTATGCATCCAACACAAGATGGACCATCAACAGCCTAGAGGCAACCCTGAATAATGCAACTGCATCCAAGACAGGCTTGGATAACAACTCCAACACTCCAAAACAGTAGTCCAGCCAAGCAAAATTTCCATCAGCTAGCTTCAGAGAGCATAACATACTAGCAACATCACAAACCATAAGAAACCAAAACCAGAGTGATCAAGTCACCACTAGGACAAGCTCCATTAAGCACCCCTCCACTAGGAGGGCAGAAGGAAACCAACAAAGCACATAAAAACAATACCCAAACAAGGCAGTATATAAACCCAGCCAACTTCAAGAAGCACCACATACTAGCTGTATATAGTGGCAATAACAACTGATTAGTACTTAAAAGTGCATTTTTATCATGGTTTTATATCATCATTTTGCACTTGAAGTATCAATAACTCCTTAACCAAAGCATATTTTATAATAATATATCTAATAATATAAGATAACTTTAATTTGTGGTAAATGT
>NW_011503027.1:11584-13927 GCF_000495115.2 Populus euphratica
GTTTATAATTTGTATAATTAACCTCCCTGTGGTTCGACCCTGGTCTTGCCGGGTTATTTATTACTTCGACACTCCTGCACTTGGGAGAAGACATCAACCTTTTAGTCGTGTCACCTGACAAAATATACAGCTAGCATCAATATCAACAAAGTGAAGCTTGTTTCGCGTTCTTAGCCTCCCAAGCAGAGCAAGTCAGAGAATGAAACTATACCTTGGTAAACACCAAGGTTCCCAAACAACCTTAACCCATGACACCGGGGTTCCTCTAAACCTGAAAAACTCATAAGTATGACCCGTGAAAGGCCTAGAAAGATTGTCCCAACTTTGCATCATGGTGATCATTTCTGATTGAATGGTCTGGTGAAGTGTTCGGATAGCAGCAACATGGGCGGTTAGACGCTGGTGACATCACGAGAAGTCCACTGAACCTTATCATTTAAAGGAAGAAGAAGTCGTAACAAGGTTTTTGTAGGTGAACTAGCAGAAGGATCATTGTCGAAACCTGCCTAGCAAAATAACCCGCGAACCTGTGACATAACAAGCTAGGCTTAGGGGGCAATCGCCCCTTACCTCCTCGCGGGCCATGGAGGGATGCATCTATGCTCTACGAGGCTTGCAAACAAACCCCAACATGAGAAGCGCTAAGGAAATTGAGTACCAGAAGCACGCCCTCGTAGCCTCGGTATCGAGGGCATGCCTTCTTCTGGTGATAATCTAAATGACTCTCGATAAAAGATATCTCAGCTCGTGCATCGATGAAGAACGTAGCTAAATGTGATACTTGGTGTGAATTGCAGAATCCCGTGAACCATTGAGTCTTTTAACGCAAGTTGCACCTGAGGCCTCTTGGTAGAGGGCACGTCTGCCTGGGTGTCACACATCATTGCCTCCACTCCCCTCGGCTCACGAGAGCGGGGGTAGATACTGGTCTCCCGTATGCTTTTACTCGTGGTTGGCCCAAAATCAAGTCCTTGGTGATAGTTGCCACGACGAGTGATGGTTGAAAGACCTTCGGACACGATCGTGTGTGTGCTTGTCGCCCCCGGGATCTTCTGGACCCTTGGGCATCAACTTTCTAGGATGCTCTCGTTGTGACCCTAGGTCATGCGGGACTACCCACTGAGTTTAAGCATATTAATAAACGGAGGAAAAGAAACTTACATGGAGTCCCCTAGTAACGGCGAGCGAACTAGGAAATGCCTAGCTTATCGTCGTGGCTTGACCCTGTCGCACCATGAGGTGCTATTTGCAAGTCGGGTTATTTGGGAATGCAACCCTAATCAGGCGATAAATTTCATCCAAAGCTAAATACGGGCGAGAGACCGATAACAAACAAGTACCATGAGGGAAAGATGAAAAAGACTTTGAAAAGAGAGTTAGAGAGTGCTTGAAATTATCGGGAGGGAAGTGGATGGGGGCCAGTGATGTGCCCTGGTCAGATGTTGAATAGTTACGACTAGTTCGTCGATTGACATGGGGTATGGACTGATACGAATCATGGTGGCGGCCTAAACCTAGGCCTTTGAAACGCCCGCGGAGATGCCATCATCGTGATTGTGGACTGCAGTGCTTGCCATCATAGTGTGCCTCAACATATGCACGCTCCGGGCATTGACTTGTGGGCTTCCCATTCATCCCATCTTGAAACACAAACCAAGGAGTCTGATATGTGTTCGAGTCAGCGGTAGAGTAACCTATAAGGTGTAAGGAAGCTGTCTAGCGGGATCCCTTCGAGGGTTGCACCACCGACCGACCGTGATCTTCTGAGAAGGGTTTGAGTGAGAGCATGGTTGTCGGGACCCAAAAGATGGTGAACAATGCCTGAGTAGGGCGAAGCCAAAGGAAACTCTGGTGGAGGCCTATAGCAATACTGACGTGCAAATCATTCATCTGACTTGGTTATAGGGGCGAAAGACTAATCGAACCATCTAGTATCTGGTTCCCTCTGAAGTTTCCCTTAGGATAGCTGGAGAACTAGCAATGCAGGATGAATTGGAAGCCGGGTTATGGTGCCCAACTGCACGCTAACTTAGAACCCACAAAGGGTGTTGGTCGATTAAGATAGCAGGACGATGTTCATGGAAGTTGAAATCTGCTGAGTAGTGTATAACAACTCACCTACCAAATCAATTAACCCTGAAAATGGATTGCGTTGAAGCACGCGACCTATACCTGGCCGTTAGGGTAAGCACCAGGCCTTGATAAGTAGGAGGGCGTGGTGGTCGCTACAAAACTTGGGGTGCAACTTGGGCAGAGCGGTCGTCGGTGCAGATCTTGGTGGTAGTAGCAAATATTCAAATGAGAACTTTGAAGACTGAAGAAAGGAAAGGTTTAATGTGAACA
>NW_011500210.1:0-18015 GCF_000495115.2 Populus euphratica
ATTTATAATCTGATTGGAACCTCCTTTATGTGTGGTTTCTAATTGAATAATAAGAGTTTATACTATACTTGTTTGACATACCATTAGTGGAACCTCTAACCTTGACAATGATTTACTAATGGTATGTCAAACAAGTATAGTATAAACTTTTATTATTCAATTTTAAATCACACACAAAAGAGGTTCCAATTAGATTATAAATTGTTAAGATGATTATAGTAGTTATCTTATTCGATTAATGCTAATACTTGTAAATCTTGTCAGGCATTCATGATTATAACTTATGTTAACAACAAATCAAGTTCCTTTCATAGCTTAGGTGTCAGTTATACCATTCAATATAGGCTATGAAAGTGCCAAGTATTTGTTGTACCAATTGTTATACAACATAAATCTAGATTAACTATTTAGTAAGCAAAGTATTAAAGAGTGAACAAGATAACAAATACAAAACATGTTAGTTTCAAATATTAAGGTCCATATTGAGTTTACACTAGACTTATTCTTATACTATTAGTATAACCTTTTCACCTTAACATAATAAACTTATCTAAACATAATGAAAGAAAGAAAAATAAATAAATAAAATAAGAACATAAATAAAATAAAAGTTAATTAAGTAAAGGAAAGGAAATGAAATGCATAAACTTGATATTAATGAAAGCAAAACATGAGCATTACAAAGAAGAAAACAAGAGCATGATCTTGATTTGGAAACCAAAATACCTAAATGCAAGGAAAATGCCTCCTTTTATAGGCTAAAAATCAGAACTATTGATTTAATAACTAATTGATGAGTAGGTGGCCAACTCTTGACTTGGTGACAGTCCTTATCTTCTCTTATCTACCCAAAATGTCATTGATAACATTAGAATTTGAACCAGACCTCCATGAAAGTTGTAGAAATTATCTCAACTTTCCAAAAAAAAAAATCATTTGGACTTCTAGAACTCTAGATATGGGCTGAACACTAAACAGTGTCTAGGCTGCAGGATAGATTCAAACTTTTTTGTTGTTTCTACAATTTGGACTTGAAAACGGCCTTTTTAAAACCAGAACTCCACATGAAAGTTGTAGGCCTATGTCTTACCTTTCCATTCATATAAAGTAGACCTAAATCCGAGATCTACAGCTTCAGATATGACCTAATTTCTGAATAGTATTCTTGTTTGGACTGCACCAATATCTCTTTTCTAAATTTGACATCTCTTTGTCCTTTTAATTTCAGTACTTAAACTCGTCAATCAATGCTTTTATTTATGTGATAGGCTTGCATTTAAGATAAACATTTACCACAAATTAAAAGTATCTTATATTATCGGATATGTTATTATAAAACATGTTTTAGTTAAGGAGTTATCAATACTTCAAGTGTAAAATAATGATATAAAATCTTGATAAAAACACACTTTTAATTACTAATCACTACATATCTACACAAATTTATACGAATAATTACATAATTAACTTTGATTGTTTTAAAAAAATTCCGTAGCACCTCCCCTATACTAGAGATTACCCATAGTTTTCAAATATACAAGTCTTTACAATAACCACAAACCAATTGACTCCTTTGAAAAATCTTATATACAACCTAACATCTATAGAAATTTAACATCTATATATTTTCAACTAATATCTATAGAAATGCATATATACCAATTAAAATTAATGGAAATAATAAAAAAACATAACAATTAATAATAGAATAAAATTGAGATAAAACAATGACATTTAATTCTTCATTTTCAGTTACCATTTCCATGAAAAATTCAACAATAACAATTAAAAGAGACTTAATTTTTAAATAATTATTATGACACGATCAAAGAGTTGATATCTTATCCCAAGTGCAGGACTGTCAAAGTAATAAATAATCCGGTAAGACCGGAGTCGAACCATAAAGAAGTTAACTATATAAATTATAAATAATAATAATAATAATAATAGTAAGAACAATAACAACAACAACAACAACAACAACAACAACAACGATGATGGTGGTGGTGAAGATAAGTTAAAGAGGACTTGAAGATGTAAGATTAATGTGAAGATTATACAATGATAAAAACAAATATCAAGGTTATAGGATACGCTAATAGTATTAGAGATAAGTAAAGTATAAACTCTTTATAAATTATTAACATGATCATATTAATCATCTTATTTACATAACACCAAACTTATAAATTTTATCAAATATTTATGATGCTAACTTATGTTGACAACAAATCAAGTTCCTCTCATAATAAAGATGTTGGCCGAAGACTATGAAGGATTAAGTATTTGATGTACCAAGTGTTATACAACACAAATATAGATTATTCATTTAACAAGTAAGGTATTAAGAATTAATAAGATAAAAATGATAAGACATGTTAATAGCAAGTTGTTTAAGATATAAGCATTGAAGTCTATATTGAGTTTATATTATACTTATCCTAACATCACTAGTGAAACCTTTTCACCTTGACATAATTAACTTAGCTAGACATTATGAAGAAGAAAAACTTAAATAAACAATATAAGAATATAAACATGATATAAGTTAACTAAGTATAGTAAAGGAAATGAAAAGCATAAACAAGAGATTAATGAAAGAAAAACTTAAGCATTACAAAAATATAAAGAGAGAGAGCAAGAACATGATCTTGATATGAAAAGGAAGATGCCCAAATCAATGGCAAATGCATCCTTTTATAGGCTAAAATTCAAAACTATTCATTTGGTAATTGATAATTGATGTAGTGGCCAATTATTGATTAGTGGACTTGATGGACAATAGCACTTATCATAAAAACCATTAACATTTAACAGACCTATGGTTTATGGTGAATGTGAAGTTAGGCCCAAGAGAAAATATGAAAGATCTCTTCCAATGTGCCCAAACCACCTAGCAAGGCAATGAAGGCATCAGCATGTTTAAACATTGTATTCATTCAATCAGACATTATAGAGACTTGTAGTTCCTCTCTAATTGTTGTTCTAATAATATCCCTATTTGCTAAAGCTTTGGGGACAACCCCTAAACTTTACTACCTCCTAAAAATACTACTATTGACACACCCCCGATTAACCCAAGGCTGCCTCCTCCATACACCAAATGAATCTTTCTTGCAGTTAATACCTGACCAAGATGGTTTGCTGATTCTAAAAACTCCTTTTTCTTTTCCAGGACTACATCCACCAAAAACATACATATTTTGTATTTGATGACTTGAGAAACTTGCCATTTTTACACATTTTGATATCTGTGGAATGTGTGGATTGAGTAGAAATAAAGGGAAGGCAGAGAAGAATTTATAGATGAGAAAGTGAAAATAATCATATTACCTATACATAGGCTAGCTGGAGTCTCTCTCTCTCTCTCTTTCTTTTTATTATTTTTTTAAAACATGTGTATGTATAAGTAGTTAACATGTGTATGTACAAGAAGTTGTGATTATGGCTTATATCTTTCCTTGGTTTTACGTCCAAGAATAGTTTAAACTCCCTTTATGGGTCGGAGATAGGCTTCCCTTTTAGTTTTCTTAAAAACTAGCAAGCAAGGTCTTTTTTAGTCAGATTCTTAAAACTATATTGAGCATGTTTTTTATGAAATTATGGTCATAAATCATACATTGAATGATATACATCTCTATTGGGGTGCGTTCCAAGAGTCAATAGAAGATTATTTAAAGACTCTTTACTCAAGCCACCTTAATGAACTATATTTTATCTTGAGGATTTATAGATATCATTCCTAAATAACAACATTTTGTATTACAAGTCCATCTAGAACATTTGTGACAGACTTTTAGTCGTTTTGCTTAACGTTTCTTTACAAAAGTGCTTTTACTTGTTCTAGGCATGTATGAAATGAAAGAATTAGAGGACTCACCTGATAATTAGACATTTGCTTCAATTAAATAGTGAATATCTTCAAGAATTCCATGGTTCATTAATAATCTCAATATTGCACATCTAGCACGGTAAATTTTTGTAATTGCATTCTGATGTAGAGCAGGAAAATACTTTTTCAATTTTTCAAGAGTGGTGTCCATTTTTAAATGAGAAGAGATGTAAAGAAGGGAGAAAGAGCAAAGAATTAAACTAATATATACAAAGATATGAGTTATTAAGGGAAACTGAAAGAATCGACTAAAGTCACGAAGTACAATTATCCGTCATTTAACCAGGGTAGAAAAAACATAGCAAAACAAAGGTCATACCAAAAAGAAACACAAAAATCAATGTGAGAAAAAAATATCAATCTTTATATAAAGGATCACCCAATCCAATAGAGTCTTTTTCAATTGAAAAATTGTCAAAGTAAGTTTTCAAACAATGTCCATTTACCTTGAAAACATTACCATTCATTGAATTCTCGACATCATAGGCCCTATATGAATACACATGTTTCACAATAAAAGGACCACTTCATCTTGATCTTAGTTTTCCAGGAAATAAATGGAGTCGAAAATTATAAAGTAAGACTTTTTGACCAACATTGAATGTTTTTCTCAGTATTTTCTTGTCATGAACTCTTTGATTCTTGCTTTATGAATTCTTGAATTTTTATATGCATCATTTCTTATTTTTTCAAGCTCATTTATTTGTAATTTTCACAACTAACTAGTATCACC
The DNA here is from genome assembly GCF_000495115.2 of Populus euphratica. Classification (NCBI taxonomy): domain Eukaryota; kingdom Viridiplantae; phylum Streptophyta; class Magnoliopsida; order Malpighiales; family Salicaceae; genus Populus; species Populus euphratica. The sequence continues at coordinate 4,626 of NW_011500210.1, forward strand.
AAGATTTGAATTGAAAGCTTTAATAGCCCAATAAGCTTTATGTTCAAGTTCCACAAGAAAGTGACAAGGTTTTCCATAGACTAGTCTATAAGGTGCCATACCTAATGATATTTTATAAGCAGTTCGATAAGCCTAAAATGCATCATTAATCTTAAAGACCAGTCTTTTCTATTAAGGTTCACTATTTTCTACAAGATCTATTTGATCTCCCTATTAGCAAGTTCTACTTGTCCACTTGTCTAGGGTTGATAAGGGGTGGCAACTTTTTGTGTGATTCCATATTTTTTTTTATTAAAGACTCAAATGACTTATTGCAGAAATGTGTTCCACCATCACTTATCATTGCTCGAAGGATTCTAAATTGACTCAAAATATTTTCTTTCAAAAACTTTATAATTGTTTTGTGATCATTGTTTCGACTTGGAATTGCTTTTATCCATTTTGAAACATAATCTAGTATGACTAATATGTACAAGAAATCAAATAATGGAGGAAATGGACCTATGAAATCCATACCCCAATAGTCAAAGATCTCGATGACAAGAATAGGATTTAAAGGCATCATGTGATGTGACATGACTAAAAGATTGATGTCTTCTCCCAAGTGTAGGAGTCTCAAAGTAATAAATAACCCGATAAGATTAGGGTCGAACCACAGAGAGGTTAATTGTACAAATTATAAATAACAATTATAAACAACAACAACAACAATAATATTAGTAGCAATAATAATAATAATAAGAACAATAATAATAGTAGTCATAAAGAAAAAGAAGAAGAAGAAGAAGAAGATGATGAGAACTTTGAGATGGAATATTAATGTAAGGATTAAATAATGATAACAATAAATATCAAGGTTAGAGGATCCACTAATGGTATGTCAAACAAGTATAGTATAAACTCTTATTATTCAAGTGGAAACCACACACAAAGGAGGATCCAATCAGATTATAGATTGTTAACATGATTACATTAGTCATCTTATTCGATTAATGCTAATACTTGTAAATCTCGTCAAGCATTTATGATTATAACTTATGTTAACAACAAATCAAGTTCCTTTCATAACTCAAGTGTCGGTTATACCATATAGTATGGGCTATGAGAGTGCCAAGTATTTGTTGTACCAAGTGTTGTTATGGGAAACTGAAAGAACCGACTTAAGTCACGGAGACTGATTAGTACTTAAAAGTGCATTTTTATCATGGTTTTATATCATCAATTAAAGAGTGAACAAGATAACAAATACAAAACATGTTAGTATCAAACATTAAAGTCCATATTAAGTTTACACTATACTTATTCTTACACCATTAGTGTAACCTTTTCACCTTGACATAATAAACTTAGCTAAATATAATAAAAGAAAGAAAAACAAATAAACCAAACAAGAACATAAACAAGATAAAAGTTAACTAAGTAAAGGAAAGGAAATGAAAAGCATAAACTTGATATTAATGAAAGCAAAGCATAAGCAATACAAAAAAATACAAAGAGAGAAAGCAAAAGCATGATCTTGATCTGGAGACCAAGATGCCTAAATTCATGGCAAATGCCTCCTTTTATAGGCCAAAATTGGGAACTATTGATTTGATGACTAATTGATGAGTGGGTGACCAACTCTTGACTTGGTGACAATCCTTATCTTCTCTTGTCTGCCCAAAACATCATTGATAACGTCAAAATTGGAGCCACTTGAAAACATAAAAGTTGTAGAAAATTGTGTCGGCTTTCTTATGTAAAAACATCAGCTCATTTTGACTTCTAGAACCAAAATACAGAACAATGCTTGGGCTGGAGGACAGATTCGGGCTTCTTTGTTGTTGCAACAATTTGGACTTGAAAATGACCTTTTTAGATCTTAGACTCCATATAAAAGTTGTAGGCTTATATCTTACCTTTCCATCCATATAAAGTAGACCTAAATCTGAGATCTATAGCTCCAGATATGACCCAATTACCGAACAGTGTTTCGGTTTGGATTGCACCAACATCTCTTTTCTAAGTTTAGCCATATCTTTATCCTTTCAATTTCAGTTCTTAAATTCATCACTCAATCCTTTCTTTTATGTGATAGGCCTTCATTTAAAATGAACATTTATCACAAATTAAAGGTATCTTATATTATTAGATATATTATTATAAAACATGCTTTAGTTAAGGAGTTATTGATACTTCAAGTGCAAAATGATGATATAAAATCTTGATAAAAATACACTTTTAAGTATCAATCACACCCCCCAACCAGCTTATTACTAGTCCCTATTAATCAAAGCGTTAAAATAGAAAAATACTTTGCAAATTCCACAAAGCAAGGTAGTCATCATTTAACTTCCATTAATCTATCCAGATAAACAAACTCTCATTAAATTTATATACCTGCTCAATACCTCTTAACAAGATATTCATAAACCTTTCTTTTGTGCTCAATGTATCAACACATAATTATGGGGCTTTTCTTGGAAGAAAACAAAATTTTTGTTCTAATGTTTAAGGTTAACTTCCTTAGGATGGGATTATTATTTTTGTGTTCTTCTTTTTTTTTAATATATATACATATAATTTAAAACACCATGCATCTTTAACCCATGTAACGAGCTTTCAGCTAATGACTCCCAGACCAGTTGGTAAGGGGCATTAGGTGTTAAGACACCCCTACGAGCCTAGTAACTCGGGTCGCAGATACTGACATGTAGATAGTGCAATGTTTGATTCCCTTAAGCTTTTCTCCTCAACCCATGTAACAAACGTTGGGCCAATAGCTCCCAAGTCAGTTGACTTTAGGGTATTAGGTGTTAAAACACCCCTTCGGGCTTAATTGCTAGGCCAATAGCTCCCAAGTTAGTTGACTTTAGGGTATTAGGTGTTAAAACACCCTTTCGGGCTTAATTGCTTAGGTTAGGGAGGCTACAAAACCAAACTTATCTACATTTTTATTATCATCATGTTTTTTTTTCTTTTCTTTTTTTTTTGTTTTGTTTTTTTTGTTTTTGTTTTTGTGTTTTTTTTCTAATTATATACTATCCCTTTCCCTTAGTTATTACCTTTAGCAAAAGAACATAAATAATGTAATAATCCATTGTACAACCCACAATCATATGTTAAAGTGTGTGTGTGTAAATTAAGGTTTAAGAATACATGTTAAATGAGTATATGAGCAGAATTAAGTGATAGTAATGCGAGAGTTTGTAAATCTGAATATTTCAAGAAGTATTATGATAGACCTTGTTACAAATGATTACTAAGATGCGTCTCAAGAGTCATAAAAAGTTCTCCTTACTCTGTCATCATAGTAACAACAATTTTGCACATGCTTTATGAAATAGAAAACACAGTTTTTTTTTAACTATTACCCTCTCCCCTCAACTAAAACGAGACATTGTCCTTAATATTTAAAGGTAGAAAGATAGAGTATAGAAGATATCACCTGAAATAACGAACATTGACAAACCTTAAACACACTGAAACAAATATAAGTAACAACAAAACACAATAATAAAACCAAAAAACACAAAAATTCACAAATGAAGGCTCAAATCCAATCTAAGCTTTTTACGGCTTTCCTTAGTTGACCAATTTATGCGACTCATGGAAGGATTAATTACAGGAATGAAGGATTGTAGTTGGTCAATTAATTGTTCAGCAGTAGCAGCAGATATTATGATTTGTCGTGCAGAAGATGTTAGAAATTCTCGTTCCACAGCATGATCAATAAAAGACAACAACTTATCATAATAACCATTAACATTTAACAAACCTATGGGTTTATGGTGAATGTGCAGTTGAGCCCAAGAGGAAATATGAAAGATCTCTTCCAATGTACCTAGACCACCTGGTAAAGCAATGAAGGCATCAGCATGGTTAAACATTGCATACATTCGAGCTGACATTATGGAGATTTGAAGTTCCTCTCCAATTGTTTTTCCAATGATGTCCCTTTGTGCTAAAGTTTCGGGGACGACCCCCAAAACTTGACTACCTCCTAAAAATATAGCTATGGACACACCTCCCATTAACCCCAGACTGCCTCCCCCATACACTAAATGAATCTTTCTCTCAGCTAGCACCTGACCAAGATGATTTGCTGATTCTAAAAACTCCTTTTCTTTCCCAGGACTAGATCCACCGAAAACACAAATATTTCTTATATGATGACCTGAGGAACTTGCCATTTCTACACACTTCTGTATTTGATAGATCCACCGAAAACACAAATACTTTTTATTTAATGACTTGAGAAACTTGCCATTTCTACACACTTCTGTATTTGATGAATGTATGGGTTGAGTGGAAATGAAGGGAAGGAAAAGAGGATTTTATAGATGAGAAATTAAAAGGGCAATCATATCACCTATATATAGGCCAGCTAGAGTCTCTCACACACACACTCTCTCTCTTTATTTATTTATTTATTTATTTTTGAAAAAGCATGTGTATGTACAGGTAGTTGTGATTGTGGCTCACATCTTCCCTCGGTTTTACATCCAAGAACGACTTAAACGCCCTTTATGGGTCGGGGATAGGCTTCCCATCCAGTTTTCTTAAAAACTAGCAAACAAGGTCTTTTTTAGTCAGATTCCCAAGACTAATCGAGCATGTTCTTTATGAAATAGTGGTTTGTAATTCATGAATTGCATGATGCTTATCTCGACTATGATGAGACTTAAAAGTCAATAGAAGATTATCTAAAGACTCTCTGTGTTTTGAAATAAATCCCACTTTTTGACAATTTTCACAGGTTTTGCGGAATGCATGTGATTCCTTGAATATGGTGGGCTAGTAAAATCCATTTTGTAATATTTCTACAGTTCTCTTTTTTGATGAGAAATGATCCCCACGTGCCTTAGAGTAAAAACATTTAATGACATTACTTAGCTCATTGTCGGGAATACATCTTTGAAATATTTGATCAGGACAATAATTGAATAAGAAAGGGTCATCCCAATAAAAAATTTGCACGTTGCTCAAAAGTTGTCTTTTGTCTTCGGTACTCTAGTGAGCTGGCAAAAATCCTGAAGCAAGAAAATTGATATTTGTAGCAAACCAAGGCATTGAATTAAGAGAAAGTAGAGATTCATCAGGAAAAGAATAATTGATTAGTGTGATGTCGGGTGTCTTAGCAAACCAAGGCATTGAAATAAGAGAAAGTAAAGATTTATCATGAAAGCAATTATCGATTGATGTGATGTGATTAGTACTTTAAAGTGCATTTTTATCATGGCTTTATATCATTATTTTGCACTTGAAGTATCAATAACTCCTTAACTAAAGCATGTTTTATAATAATATATCTAATAATATAAGATACCTTTAATTTGTGGTAAATGTTCATTTTAAATGCAGGCCTATCACATAAATGAAAGGATTGATTGATGACTTTAAGAACTTAAATTGCAAGGGCAAAAAGATGACCAAAATTAGAAAAGAGATGTCGATGCAATCCAAACTGGAACACTATTTGGTAATTGGGTCATATATGGAGCTATAGATTTCAGATTTAGGTCTACTTTATATGGATGGAAAGGTAAGACATAGGCCTACAACTTTCATATGGAGCCCAAGATCTAAAAAGGCTATTTTCAAGTCCAAATTGTAGCAACAACAAAGAAGCCCGAATCTGTCCTCCAACCCGAGCACTGTTCCGTATTTTGGCCATATCTGGAGTTCTAGAAGTCCAAATGAGTTGAAGTTTTTACACAAGAAATCTGAGACAATTGCCTACAACTTTCATGTTTACAAGGGGCTTTAATTTTGACGTTATCAATGATGTTTTGGGCAGACAATAGAAGATAAGGATTGTCACAAAGTCAAGAGTTGGCTACCCACTCATCAATTAGTCATCAAATCAATAGTTCCCAATTTTAGCCTATAAAAGGAGGCATTTGCCATGAATTTAGGCATCTTGGTCTCCATATCAATATCATGCTCTTGCTTTCTTTCTTTGTATTTTTTGTAATGTTTATGCTTTGCTTTCATTAATATCAAGTTTATGCCTTTTATTTCCTTTCCTTTACTTAGTTAACTTTTATCTTATTTATGTTCTTATTTTATTTATTTATTTTTCTTTCTTTCATTATGTCTAGCTAAGTTTATTATGTCAAGGTGAAAAGGTTACACTAATGGTGTAAGAATAAGTATAGTGTAAACTTAATATGGACTTTAATGTTTGATACTAACATGTTTTGTATTTTTTATCTTGTTCACTCTTTAATACTTTGCTTATTACATGACTAATCTTGATTTATGTTGTATAACACGTGGTACAACAAATACTTGGCACTCTCATAGCCCATACTGTATGGTATAATCGACACCTGAGCTGTGAAAGGAACTTGATTTGTTGTTAACATAAGTTATAATCATGAATGCTTGATGAGATTTACAAGTATTAGCATTAATCGAATAAGATGACTAATGTAATCATGTTAACAATCTATAATCTCATTGGAACCTCCTTTGTGTGTGGTTTCCAATTGAATAATAAGAGTTTATACTATACTTGTTTGACATACCATTAGTGGAACCTCTAACCCTGACATTTGTTATTATCATTGTTTAATCGTTACGTTAATATTCCATCTCAAAGCTCTCATCATCTTCTTCTTCTTCTTCTTCTTTTTCTTTATTATTATTATTATTATTATTATTATTATTATTAGTAGTAGTAGTATTACTACTACTATTATTATTATTGTTATTATTGTTGTTATTACTATTATTATTGTTATTGTATTATTATTGTTTATAATTTGTACAATTAACCTCCCCGTGGTTCGACCCCGGTCTTGCCGGGTTATTTATTACTTCAACACTCCTGCACTTGGGAGAAGACATCAATCTTTCATTCGTGTCATGATGTCGGGTGTCGAATCTGTTGTCACTTTTGATAAAGGATCCGCATCAATATTTTTTGTGCCTTTTTCATCCTCGATTTCTTTCTGATTGGTCATGACATGAGAAAATAGAAGTGCTGGTGGGGAATCAGTCTTTTCTTTGCAATGTTCAGATTCAACCCCTTCCTTACCCTCAGAGATTGACTCATCATCTTTCTCACAAGGTTCAAGAATTGGTTTTTGAATAACCTTACCACTACGAAGAGTGATGACTAATTTGACTTGATCCATGTGTTGACTTCCAGAACTACTTGCATTTGCATTGTATTGCCCCTTAGGATTTTGTTGCGGTTGAGATGGAAACTTACCTTGCTCTTGAAAACTGAGAGCAGATGTGAATTTTGCAAGAGTGTCTTTAAAATTTATTATGCTTTGAGTAAGTTGAGTGTTGATTGTCTCTTGCTTTTCAATGAATGCATACAATGTTTCCTCAAAATTACTTCTAAGAGGTGGAGCATAAGAAGGTGCATATCCATAAGAATTTTGGAAATTATGGTGTGCTTGAAACTGTGGTGGTGAAGTTTGTACATTGTTATTATCACTCTTCCAACTGAAATTTGGGTGATTTCTCCAACTAGGGTTGTATGTTTGCGAGTATGGGTTATGGTTGGGCCTTTGGAAACTGTTTAAAGCATGAGCTTATTCATAGAGACATTCCTTAAAAGAAGGCAAGGTTGGACAATTATTGGTTGAGTGTTCATTTGTTTCACACATTTGACACATAATGTTTTCAACAAATTTTAATTTACCACTCTTTTTCAATTCTAGTGCCTCGACTTTTCTAGCTAAAGATGCAAACTTGGCTTGAAGGTCATGATCTTCTCTAAGGTTGTACATACCTCCACTAGATGTATGAGGTTGAGTTTTACTCGGTGCCTCATAAGTACCCGCGGTGTCCCAATTTTGAGCATTTTCAGCTAACAAGTCTAAGTACTCCATTGCTTCATTAGGATCTTTATCTTCAAAAGTTCCATTGCACATCAATTCAACCATTTGTCTATCTCTCGGTATTAACCCTTCATAGAAATGTGAAACCAATCTCTATGTTTCAAAACCATGATGAGGGCAAGTATTAAGCAAGTCTCGATACCTATCCCAACATTGGTAAAATGTTTCTCCTGGTTTTTGAGTGAAAGTGGTGATTTGTCTTTTGAAAGAGTTTGTTTTGTGAGATGGGAAAAACTTCTTTAAAAACTGTTGTTGTATTTCATCCCAAGCACGAATGGATCCTGGTCTCAAATTTTATAGCCATGTTTTAGCTTTATCTTTTAATGAAAAAGGAAAAAGCTTTAATCTGATGGTGTTCATGCTACAATTTGAATTATTATATGTGTTGCAGACCTCCTCAAATTCCCTTAAATGCGAGTATAGATTTTCCAATTCTAAGCCATGAAAAGAAGGTAAAAGTTGAATAATGCTTGGCTTAAAATTAAAATGAGATGCATCGGGAGGAAAAACTATGCATAATGGTGCACTTGTTCTTGTGGGATTCATGTGGTCTCTAAGTGTTTTAGCACGGTTATTCTCATTATTCTCATTATGAAATGATTGATTATCTTCTTCGGCCATATTTTCTGAAAATGATGAGGATACCCTACAAAGTTTACCACTTGATGTACGTGACCAGACTCTCATGCACATGTGGGAATGGAATAAAAAGAAAAAGAAAACAAAAAAAGAAGAAACAAGAGAAAAGAAGCAAAGTTATATACAAGGAAAGAGAAAATAAAATAAATATTATAATTTATACAAAACTTACCTCCTCGGCAACGGCGTCAAAAACTTGACACGACTAAAAGATTGATGTCTTTTCCCAAGTGCAGGAGTGTCGAAGTAATAAATAACCCGGCAAGACCGGGGTCGAACCATATGGAGGTTACTTGTACAAATTATACATAACAATAATAGTTGCGATGTCGCGGTCGCACAAATTAATTACCCTAGCTTAAAACACACAAGATAGTATAGAGCAAGCAAGGGATCGATCCCACGAGGAAGATTTAGTTCAGATTTTTATGCTATACGTTATGCAATTGGGGGGTTTTGATTTGTGATAATCTAAACTATGGAAGAAATTAAACTAGTGAACACAATCAATTAAAACTGAAATTTATCAAGAAAACAAACCTTGGTCACAAGCACACATCCACCTACAGAAATCAGAACCGATCCTTGAAACGAAACTCCAGTTTATATTCTGAATTTTTATCTTTTCTTAACTTTGGTTAATTAACGGATCCGCCGTATAACTAGCCCTAACCAACAAATAATCACAGTGTCCGCACTAATGATTTAATCTAATGGCAGCCTTAAGATCTAGATAAATTCATTAATCTTAACAACCAAGTTGTCTGCTTGTGTTGCTTTGATCGAATGTTTTCCCTAAGTTTAATAACGTAGTTCCGCCACAATTATCAAGCTTAGTTGCTTCACAAGTTTATATACCCTAACTCCGGTTTTGATACCAAACTTAGCAATAGATTGTTCACAATAATAACTTAGAGTCCGCTCTAGCAATTATCAACAACAATCATAGAAAACATGCATAGGAAAACAATCATACTCATTCATAATACAAACTGAAAATAAATGAAGAATAAATCTCACAGTTCTTGAAATCTGAAAGTTTCTGCGTCCTTGCAACCAAGAAAAGAGCTTAGCCTTGCATATCTATTGAACAACTACTCCTAAAGATAAAAGAAAGCATTATTTCTAGTATGTAGAGAGGAGAGTTTGTGTTTCTTCACTTCTAGTTGCTACCACCTTTCTTTGATTCTATTGCACTCCCTCCTCCTCTTTCTTGGCTCTCTTGATGTCTATATATAGGCTTCAATGGCAGCTCCTCTTGCTTCTTTATCAACAATGGTGGCTGCCAAACTTGCCAAACTTTGACATTAGTAGTCACCACAAACAACCCACCATTGTAGCCTCCTTCTTTGACAATGGCAGCATTCCAACTTGCAGCTGGTTTGTGGTTGGTGATTTGAGGTTGGTGGATTGAGGTTGGTGGCTACTTTTCTTGACCTTCTAGATTGATTTACTAGAGGGGCTAAATTGCTGAAATTATAACTTGGATGATAGTTTAGAAGCTTCGAAACATAATTTGGACTCATTTCTTCACGAAACCTGATTGCTGGCAGAATTCAGTTGTCATCTTTGAAAAATCATATCGCCCTCATCTGACATCGTTTTTGGCTGAAAATTGGAGCGTTTCTAGACCTTTGAGTCATGAATCCAACAAAATTGAGTTTGCATCAATTGGACTTCTATAGCTCCAGATATGGAATTTTGAATGGACAAAGGTCAACAGTGGCAGAATACGAGATTTGACTTTGAAGGATGTGATTTCCATGATCTTCCTCTTTGTATTTTTCTTGCATTACATTTCCAGAAAGGTATGGATGTTAGCTTTTTAGAGCCACTGGAATCACTTCATTTTGATCTCTAGAACTCACACTCTGCACAAAACATCGACTGAACGTCAAATCTGCCAATTATCTCCAATTTACTCCTTTTTGCATTTTTCATCCAAAAGTGCCTTCAAAACATAAAACAAAGAATATCAAGGCATTTTACATATAAAACATGGACAAAACATTAGGTAAAAGTGGGTGAAACTATCGAATAATATGGTTACATCAAATACCCCCACACTTAGGCTATCTATTCTACTTTCATCATTCCATGAAAGCTACTAATGGTGAGATTATTTTGGTTATTGATTAGTACTTAAAAGTGTATTTTATAAAGGTTTTATATCAGCATTTTGCACTTGAAGTATCAATAACTCCTTAACTAAAACATGTTTAATAATAACAAGTCTAATACTATAAGATACATTAAATTTATGGTAAATATTCATGCAGACCTATCATATAAATCAACGAATTGACTAAGAAGGTCAACTACTGAAATTGAAAAGATAAAAAGAGGGTGAAGCTTAGAAAAGTTATACTGGTTCGGTCCAAACTGAAACACTATTCAGTCATTGGATCATATTTGTAGCTTTAGATCTTGAATTTCAATTTGGTTTATATGGCTAAAAAGCTAAGACATAGGCCTAAAACATTCATGAGAATGCAAAACTCAATTATATTGTTTGGAAGTCCAAATCTTAGCAACAATGAATAATCTCAAATCTATTTTGCAGCCCAGACACTATTCAGTATTCAGCCTATATTTTGAGTTCTAGGAGTCTAAATGAACTTAATTTTTTTATTGGAAAGCTGAGACAATTTCTTAAAACTTTTCATGATTCAAGTCTATTCAAATACTGACGTCAGCAATGACATTATGTTTAGAGAAGAAGATAAGGATTGTCACTAAGTCAAGATGTGGTCACCTACTAAACAATTAATCAACAAATCAATAGTTCTCAATTTTAGCCTATAAAAGGAGGCGTTTGCCATATATTTAGGCATCTTTGTTTTCATATCAAGATAATGTTCTTGCTCTTTCTTTCTTTATATTTTTGCAATGCTTAAGTTTTGCTTTCATTAATCTCTTGTTTATGCTTTTTATTTCCTTTCCTTCACTTATTTAACTTATATCTTATTTATGTTCTTGTCTTGTTTATTTATGTTTCTCTTCTTTCATTATATTTAGTTAAGTTTATTATGTCAAGCCAAAAAGGTTACACTAATGGTGTAAAAATAAGTATAGTGCAAATTCAACATGGACTTTAATGTTCAATAATAACATGCTTTGTATTTGTTATCTTGTTCACTCTTAATACTTTGCTTGTTAAATGGTTAATCTAGATTTATATTGTCTAACACTTGGTACTACAAATACTTGGCACTTTCATAGCTTAACTGTATGGTATAACCAATATTTGTGCTATAAAAGAAACTTGATTTGTTGTTAACATAAGTTATGATCATGACTACTTGATAATATTTACAAGTATTAGCATTATTCGAATAAGATAACTAATGTAATCATGTTAACCATTTATAATTTGATTGGAACCTTCTTTGTGTATGGTTTCTAGTTGAGTAATAAAAAGAGTTTATACTATACTTGTTTGAGATACCATTAGTAGATCCTTTAACCTTAACATTTGTTTTTATTGTTTAATATTTACATTAATTTTATATCTCAAAGTCCTCTTTAACTTTTTATTATTATTATTATTATTATTATTATTATTATTATTATTATTATTATTATTGTTAATCTCCATATGGTTCGACCTCAGTCTTGCCAGGTTATTTAGTACTTCGACACTCCTACATATAGGAGAAGACATCAATCTTTTAATCGTGTCAAATTTATGGCACCATTTCCAAGAAGATAAATTCATGTATAAATTATAATTTTTTTATTTTCTCTTTTCACTTTTCATTTTTCTTTTTTCTAACTTTTATTTCTTGTGTTTTGTTTATTTTTCTTTTCTTCCTTTTATTCTCTTCCTACACGTGCATGAGAGTTTGGTCACGTACATTAAGTGGTAGACTTTGTAAGGTATCCTCATCATTTTAAGAAAATATAGCCGAAGAAAATAATCAGTCGCTTCATAATGAGAATAATCGTAATAGAACACTTAGAGACCACATGAATCTAACAAGAATAAGTCCCCCCTCATGTATAGTTTTCCCTTAGGATGCAGCTCATTTTAATTTTAAGCTAGACATTTTCAACTTTTACCTTATTTTAATGGCTTGGATTTAGAAAATCCATATTCGTATTTAAGGGATTTTGAGGAGTTTTGTAACATCTATAATGACTTAAATTGTAGCATGAATAAAATCAGATTAAAGCTTTTTCTTTTTTCATTAAAAGATAAATCTAAAACATGGCTATAAAATTTGAGAGTCGGATCTATTCATGTTTGGGATGAAATGCAACAATAATTTTTAAAGAAGTTTTTTCCATCTCACAGAACAAATTATTTCAAATGAAAAATCACCACTTCCACTCAAAAATCAAGAGAAAGATTTTACCAATGTTGGGATAGATATTGAGACTTGCCTAATACTTGCCCTCATCATGGTTTTGAAACATAGAGATTGATTTCATATTTTTGTGAAAGGTTAACACCTAGAGATAGGTAAATGGTTGAACTAATGTGCAATGCAACTTTTGAAGATAAAAACTCTGATGAAGGAAAGGAGTACTTAGATTTGTTAGCTGAAAATGCTCAAAATTGGGACACCACAAGTACTTATGAGGTACCAGATAAAATTCAACCTCATATATCTAGTGGAGGTATGTACAACCTTAGGGAAGATCATGACCTCTAAGCCAAGTTTGCATTTTTAGTTAGAAAAGTCGAGGCACTAGAAGTGAAAAGGAGTGGCAAATTAAAATATGTTCAAAACATTGTGTGTCAAATATGTGAAACCAATAAACGCTCAACCAATGACTCTCCAACTTTGTCTTCTTTCAAGGAATGCCTCCATGAATAAGCCTGACACGACGAAAAGATTGATGTCTTCTCCCAAGTGTAGGAGTGTCGAAGTAATAAATAACCCGGCAAGACCGGGGTCGAACCA
>NW_011500210.1:19007-19279 GCF_000495115.2 Populus euphratica
AAAACCATGATAAAAATGCACTTTTAAGTACTAATCAAAGCCCATACTTTGAACAGTTTTTAAAAGCCTAATCATAACTCATACTTGCAAACATACAACTCTCGTTAGAAAAATCACCAAATTTCAGTTGGAAGAGTGATAAGAATAATGCACAAACTTCACAACCACCATTTCAAGTGACACGACTAAAAGATTGATGTCTTCTCCCAAGTGCAGGAGTGTCGAAGTAATAAATAACCCGGCAAGACCGGGGTCGAACCACAGGGAGATTA
>NW_011500210.1:22380-29592 GCF_000495115.2 Populus euphratica
TTCAAGTGCAAAATGATGATATAAAACCATGATAAAAATGCACTTTTAAGTACTAATCATCAAGCACACTATAATTTTCAAAATTCTCATAGATATGCATCTCCTTATGCTTCACTCCTAAAAGACATCTTGAGAAAACATTGCATGCATTCATTAAAAAGCAAGAGACAATCAATACTCAACTTACTCAAAACATGATAGATTTTAAAGATACTCTTGCAAAATTGACATCAGATCTTATTGTTCAAGAAAAAGGTAAGTTTCCATCTCAACCCCAACAAAATCTCAAGGGGCAATACGATGCAAATATAAGTAGTTCTAAAAGCCAACACATGAATCATGTCAAAGTAGTCATCACTCTTCGTAGTGGTAAGGTTATTGAAAAACTCACTTTTAAACCTTGTGAGAAAGATGATGAGTTAATATGTGAGGGTATGGAAGGGATTAAATCTAAACATTGCAAAGAAAAGACTAATTTCCCACCATCACTTTTAGTGAGAAAGATGATGAGTTAATATGTGAGGGTATGGAAGGGATTAAATCTAAACATTGCAAAGAAAAGACTAATTTCCCACCATCACTTTTATTTCCTGATGTCATGACCAAACAAAGGAAATTCAATCACAACTTTGAAATCTTTGAAACTTTCAAACAGGTAAGGATCAATATACCTTTGTTGGATGCTATTAAACAGGTATCTTCTTATGCTAAATTTTTTAAAGATCTGTGTATTATGACGAGAAAAATGAATGTGAAAAAGAAAGTCTTTTTAGTCGAATAAGTAAATGTCATTCTTTATAATAATAATGCTTTGAAATATAAAAATTCTGATTTTCCTATAATTTCTTGCTTTATTGGAGAACATAAAATTGAAAGAGTTTTACTTGATCTTAGAGCTAGTGTGAATTTACTTTCATATTTAGTCTTTTAGAATTTCAATCTAGGGTAGTTAAAATCAACTTTTGTAACTCTTTTACTTGCTAAGAGATCTATAAAAGTGCCTAGAGAAATAGTTGAAGATGTGTTAGTACAAGTTGATAAATTCATTTATCTTGTGAATTTTATTATTTTGGACACACAACCTATTAAAACATGTAATTTATTTCCTGTTATTTTAGAACGTTTATTTCTTGCAACTTCCAATGCATTGATCAATTGTAGGAATGAACTAATGAAGTTATTATTTGAAAATATGACATTAGAGGTAATTTATTTCCTGTTATTTTAGAACGTTTATTTCTTGCAACTTCCAATGCATTGATCAATTGTAGGAATGAACTAATGAAGTTATTATTTGAAAATATGACATTAGAGTTTTTAACATTTGCAAGCAACCTGGAGGTGATAATGATTTATAAGAAGTAGACTTTACTGAAAAATTAGTTCATGATCAATTTCAAACCACTTCTAGTGGAATTGAGATTGATGAATTTGATGATTTGTAAATGGTTTATTTTTAGGAAGAATCAAAGGCAAGTAATTAAAGACCATAAATTAAGGAATTGCCACCACGATCAATTAAGTCCATACCTTCAAGTATTCAACCGGCCAAACCTGATTTAAAGTTATTACCATTCAATCTCAAATACTTATTTTTAAGAGAAAATAAAACTTTTTCAGTAATAATTTCTTCCAAATTTAATGCATATAAAAAAGGTAAGTTATTATAAACTTTGAAAGTGCACAAAAATACATTAGGATGGACCGTAGCTAATATAAAAGGAATTAATCCTTTGATTTGCACACATAGAATTAAATTAGAGGAAAATGTTAAATCCTCTAGAGAAATACAATGAAGGCTTAATCTTAATATGAAAGAAGTGGTGAAAAATAAAGTCATTAAGATTCTAGATAATGGAATCATTTATCTTATTTATGATAATAAATGGGTAAGTCTTACCCAAGTTATATCCAAGAAGTCTAGAGTCACTGTGATAACAAATAAGAAAAATAAGTTAATTTCAACTAGAACTATTATTGGTTGGCGCATGTGCAATGACTATAGGAAACTAAATTCAATGACTACAAAAGATCATTTTCCTTTACCTTTCATAGATCAAATCCTAGAAAGAGTTGCAGGTCATGAATTTTATTGTTTCCTAGATGGCTATTTAGGTTATAACCAAATTAAAATTGCATTAGAAGATCAGGATAAGACAATTTTCACATGTCCATTTGGTACTTTTACATATTGAAGGATGCCTTTTGGATTATGTGATGCACCGACCACATTTCAAATATGCATGCTCAATATATTTAGTGATATGGTTAAACATTTTCTTGAAATTTTTATGGATGATTTTTCTATTTTTGACGATTTATTTGATAATTGTTTAACTAACATAGAAAATATTTTGAGTGTGAAGAGAAGAATCTTATATTAAATTGGAAAAAATGTAACTTTATTGTAACAAATGACATTATACTTGGTCACATTGTTTTATCGAAAGGAATTGAGGTTGAGAAATATAAAATCGAGTTAATTGCTACCTTGCCAACACCAAAATCTATTATAGATGTTAGATCATTCTTAGGATATCCTGGTTTTTATAGAAGATTGAACAAAGATTTTAGTGTAATATATAAGCTCTTAAGTAACCTTTTAACAAAGGATAATATTTTTGAATGGATTGAACATGGTGAAGAAGCATTTGTTAAACTTAAAAACTTGCTTACTTTTGCTCCTTTCATTTAACCTCTTGATTGATTATTACCTTTTAAAATAAAGTGTGACGCTAGCAATTATGTCGTGGGTGTTGTTTTGGGATAAAGAAAAGATAAGAAACCTTATGCAAGTTAAACTTTAAATAATGCTCAAATGAATTACATTACCACTGAAAAAAATTACTTGCAGTAATATTTGCATGTGAAAAATTTAGGTTTTATCTTATTGGTTCACCTGTTGTTATTTTTAGTGATTATGTATCATTGAAATATCTTTTTTCTAAGAAAGAATATAAGACTAGATTAGTACAGTGGATTTTGTTACTTCAAAAATTTGATATCACAATCAAAGACAAGAAAGGCACCAAAAATGCTTTCGTAGATCATTTACCAAGATTGACAACAGATTCGAAATCTGACATCACACTAATCAATGACTACTTTCCCGATAAATCTTTACTTTTTGTCTTTACATTGTTTTGGTTTGCCAATATTGTTAATTTTCTTATTTCAGGACAATTATCTACTCATTGGAGTACCCAAGATAAAAGAAAGTTCTTGAACAAAGTGAACAACTTTTATTGGGATAACCCTTATTTATTCAAATATTATTCTGTTAAAATATTTCAAAGATGCATTCCTGAGAATAAGGTAAGTAGTGTTATTAAATTTTATCATTCTAAGGCATATGAGGGTCATTTCTCATTAAGAAAGACAACTGCAAAAATCTTACAAAGTGGATTTTACTAGCCCACCATGTTCAAGGACTCATATACATTCTACAAGACTTGTGAAAATTGTCAAAAGTTGGGATCTATTTCAAAACATCACATGATACCTTTAAATCCTATTTTTATCATTGAGATCTTTGATTGTTGGGGTATAGATTTCATGGGTCTATTTTCTCCATCATTTGGTTTCTTGTACATATTAGATGTAGTAGATTATGTTCAAAATAAACAGAAGCAATTCCAAGTCAAAACAATGATCATAAAACAATGATAATTTTTTTTAAAGAAAATATTTTAAGTCAATTTGGAATCCCTTGAGTTATGATAAGTGATTGTGGAACACATTTCTACAATAAGTTATTTAAGTCTTTAATGAAGAAATATAGAATCACATATAAAGTTGCCACCCCTTATCACCCTCAGACAAGTGGACAAGTAAAGCTTGTTAATAGGGAGATCAAACAGATCTTGGAGAAAACAATGAACCCTAATAGGAAAGACTAGTCTTTAAGACTTAATGATGCATTTTAAGCTCATGGAACTGCTTATAAAACATCATTAGGTATGTCATCTTATAGACTAATCTATGGAAAAGCTTGTCATTTGCTTGTAGAACTTGAACATAAAGTTTATTGGGATATTAAAGCTTTCAATTCAAACCTTAATAATGCTAGTAAACTAAGAAAATTACAAATAAATGAGCTTGAGAAAATAAAAAATGATGCATATGAAAATTTAAGAATTTATAGAGCAAGAATAAAAGAGTTTCATGATAAGAAACTATTGAGAAAAACATTCAATGTTGGTCAAAAAGTCTTGCTTTAAAAATCTTGACTCCATTTATTTCGTAGAAAACTAAGATCAAGATGGAGTGGTCCTTTAATTATGAAACATGTGTATCCATATAGGGCCTATGATATCAAGAATCCAAAGAATAAAAATGTTTTCAAAGTAAACGGACATCATTTGAAAGTTTACTTTGATAAATTTTCAGTTGAAAATGATTCTATCAAATTGAGTGATCCTGTGTATAAATATATTTTTTTCTCAAATTATTTTATGTTTTATTTTGGTGTAACTTTTATTTTTCTAATCTCTCTCATACCGGTCAAATGGTGGATAACGGTAATCTGTGACTTAAGTCGTTTTTTTCAATTTCCCATAATAACTGATATATGTGTATATATTTGTGTAATTATTTTTCCTTTCTCACTTCTTTGAATCTCTTCTCCAATTCTTATTTGAAAATGGACACTACTCTTAAAAAATTGAAAAAGTATTTTCCCGCTCTGCCTCAAAATGCGAATACAAAACTTTATCATGCTAGATTGAGGTTGTTAATGAATCATGAAATTTCTAAAGATATTCATTAGTCGATTGAAGCAAAGGTCTGATTATCAAGTGAGTCTTTCAATTCCTTCATTTCACACATATCTGAAACAGGTAAAAACACTTTTACAAAGAAACATTATGCAAAACGACTAAAAGTCTTTCACGGATGTGCCAGATGGACTTGTAATGCAACATGTTGTTTTTTAGGAATGATATCTATAAACCATGAAGATAAAATACAATTCATTAAGGGATTTGTTAAGGATGGCTGAGTACCGGGTCTTTAGATAATGTTCTATTAACTCTTGAATGCATTCTAATGGAGATATGCATCGTGTAATTCATGATTTATGGCCATAATTCCATAAAGAACATGATTGACTTAGTTTTGAGAATCTGACTTTAAAAGACCTTGTTTGCTTGTTTTTAAAAAAACTGGATGGGAAGCCTATCCCTAACCCATAAAGGGCATTTAAGCTATTTTTGGATGTAAAACCAATGAAAGGTGTGAGCCACAATCACAACTACTTGTATATATATATGTTTTTTAATAAAAAAGAAAAATAAATAAATAATTAAAGAGAGAGAGTGAGACTCCAGCTAGCCTACATATAGGTGGTATGATTGCATTTTTAATTTCTTATCTATAAAATTTCATATTCCTTCCCCTCATTTCTACTCAACCCATATATTCAACATATATAAAAGTTTGAAGAAATGGCAGGTCCATCTAGTCATCACATAAGAAATATTTGTCTTTTTAGTGTATCCAGTCTTGGAAAAAAAATAGAGTTTTTAGAATTAGCAAATTATTTTGGTCAGGTACTAGCTAAAAGAAAGATTCATTTAGTGTATGGGGAAGACACTCTTGGATTAACAGGGGGAGTGCTAATACCTATATTTTTATGAGGTAGTCAAGTTTCGAGAATTATCCCCACAACTTTAGCAAAATGGGACATCATTGGAAAAAATAATTAGAGAGGAACTACAAGTCTCCACAATGTCTGATCAAATGAATGCAATATTTAAACATGATGATTCCTGATTAGTACTTAAAAGTGCATTTTTATTAAGGTTTTATTTTATCATTTTGCACTCGAAGTATCAATAACTACTTAACTAAAGCATGTTTTATAATAATATATCTAATAATATAAGATACCTTTAATTTATGGTAAATGTTCATTTTAAATACAGGCCTATCACATAAATGAAAGGATTGATTGATGAATTTAAGAACTGAAATTGAAAGGATAAAGAGATGGCCAAACTTAGAAAAGAGATGTCGGTGCAATCCAAACCAGAACACTATTCGGTAATTGGGTCATATCTAGAGCTATATATCTCAGATTTAGGTCCAATTTATATGGATGGAAAGGTAAGACATAGGCCTACAACTTTCATATGGAGCCCAAGATCTAAAAAGGCCATTATCAAGTCAAAATTGTAGCAACAACAAAGAAGACCGAATCTGTCTTCCAGCCCGAGCACTGTTCGGTATTTTGGCCATATCTGGAGTTCTAGAAGTCCAAATGAGCTGAATGTTTTACACAAGAAAGCTGAGACAATTGCCTACAACTTTCATGTTTGCAACTGGCTCCAGTTTTGACGTTATCAATGACGTTTTGGGCAGACAAAAGAAGATAAGGATTGTCACCAAGTCAAAAGTTGGCCACCCACTTATCAATTAGTCATCAAATCAATAGTTCCCAATTTTGGCCTATAAAAGGAGGCATTTGCCATGCATTTAGGCATCTTGGTGTTCAGATCAAGATCATGCTCTTCCTTTCTCTCTTTGTATTTTTTATGCTTTGTTTTCATTAATATTAAGTTTATGCCTTTCATTTCCTTTCCTTTACTTAGTTAACTTTTATGTTCTTATTTTGTTTATCTATTTTGCTTTCTTTCATTATGTCTAGCTAAGTTAATTATGTCAAGGTGAAAAGGTTACACTAATGGTGTAAGAATAAGTATAATGTAAACTTAATATGGACTTTAATGTTTGATACTAACATGTTTTATATTTGTTATCTTGTTCACTCTTTAATACTTTGCTTGTTAAATAACTAATCTTGATTTATGTTGTATAACACTTGGTACAACAAATGCTTGGCACTTTCATAGCCCATAATGTATGGTATAACCGACACCTGAGCTATGAAAGGAACTTGATTTATTGTTAACATAAGTTATAATCATGAATGCTTGACGAGATTTACAAGTATTAGCATTAATTGAATAAGATGACTAATGTAATCATGTTAACAATATATAATCTGATTGGAACCTCCTTTGTGTGTGGTTTCCAATTCAATAATAAGAGTTTATACTATACTTGTTTGATATACCATTAGTGGAACCTCTAACCTTGACATTTGTTATTATCATTGTTTAATCGTTACATTAATATTCCATCTCAAAGTTCTCATCTTCTTCTTCTTCTTCTCCTTCTTTTTCTTTATTATTATTATTATTATTATTATTA
>NW_011500210.1:34434-45416 GCF_000495115.2 Populus euphratica
TTTATTATTATTATTATTATTATTATTATTATTATTATTATTATTATTATTATTATTATTATTGTTATTGTTATTATTACTATTGTTGTTATTGTAATTATTATTGTTGTTGTATTATTGTTATTTATAATTTGTACAATTGACCTCCTTGTGGTTCGACCCCGGTCTTGCCGGGTTATTTATTACTTCGACACTCCTGCACTTGAGAGAAGACATCAATCTTTTAGTCATGTCAATTCCTTCATTACCCTACCAGGTGTTCTCGTCACATTGGAAGAGATCTTTCATATTTTCTCTTGGGCCTAACTGCACATTCACCATAAACCCATAGATCTGCTAAATATTAATGATTTTTATGATAAATTATTGTTTTTTCTTGATTATGTTGTGGAACAAGAATTTCTAATTTCTTTGGCATGACAAATCATAATTCTATAGCTACTGTTTAATAATTGATTGACCAATTACAATCTTTCATCCTCATAATTGATCCCTTTATGAGTCGTATAAATTGGTCAACTAATAAATGCTGTAAAAAGCTTAGATTTTTATAAATCCTTGTGTCTTTTGGTTTTACTAATAGCATATTATTTTGTTTTTTTATTTCTTATATTTGTTTAAACGTATTTCAAGTGATGTCTTTTATACTATATCTTTCTACCTTAGGATATTGAGGACAATGTCTCATTTTTATTGGGGGAGAGGGTAGTAATAGATATAAGAAATAATCTTAATTTTTTTTTATTGAAAAGTTGAGATAATTTTCTAGAACTTTCATGATTCAAGTCTATTCAAATTTTGACATTAGTAATGATGTTTTGTTTAGACAAGAAGATAAGGATTGTTATCAAGTTAAGATGTGGCCACCCACTCAACAATTAGTCAACAAATCAATAGTTTCTAATTTTTACCTATAAAAGAAGGCATTTTCCATGCATTTAAATATTTTGGTTTTCAAATCAAGATATGTTCTTGTTATTTCTTTCTTTATATTTTTGTAATGTTTAAGTTGTGCTTTCATTAATCTTTTGTTTATACTTTTCATTTCCTTTTCTTTACTTAGTTAACTTATATCTTATTTATGTTCTTATCTTGTTTATTTATGTTTTTATTTTTTTCATTATGTTTAGTTAAGTTTATTATGTCGAGGTGAAAAAGTTACATTAATGGTATAAGAATAAGTATAGTGTAAACTCAACGTATATTTTAATATTTGATACTAACATGTTTTGTATTTGTTATCTTCTTCACTCTTAATACTTTGCTTGTTAAATGGTTAATCTAGATTTGTGTTGTGTAACACTTGGTACGGCAAATATTTAGCACTTTCATAGCTCAATTGACACTTGTGCTATGAAAAGAACTTGATTTGTTGTTAACATAATATATAATTATGAATACGTGACAATATTTATAAGTATTAACATTATTCGAATAAGATAACTAATATAATCATGTTAATCATTTATAATCCGATTGGAACCTCCTTTATTTGTAGTTTCATGTGATTCAACGTTAGTCTTGCTAGGTTATTTATTACTTCGACACTTCTGCACTTGGAAGAAGACATCAATCTTTTGATCGTGTCAATTGTTATACCGACTTCCTCGAAGACCATTCTCTGGTTAAAAATGGATATCTCTATTTCAAACAAAATTTTCAACCTTCTCCTTTAAAAAGGAAGTTTTTTTCCCTTTTTATTTTCTATACAAATTTATTTGTTTCATGAGTATTTTTATGGTTTTATGATTATAACCTCCAAAATAGACACCCGTTCCTTGTCTATAAATTTAAAATCAAATGATGGGATTTCTTTGCAACTAAGTCTAAAAGTCCCAAATTAGCTGTTACAAAATGGTTACAAAATAATCAATCAGCTCCTATCATTGATCATCATCCACAATCCAAATTCCTAACCTGCAATGCTCAAATTGTAGCTCTTCTTGCTTCTACAACAACTGAAGATTAGTATCTCCAGCTCTTGTAATGAATCATACAAAGCCAAAACTCCAAAACAGTCTTGTCCAAATCTAGCTCCTCTAGATTGTCATCTCCTGCCATATCCCTTGGTGATGATAATGAAGATGATTGTTATGACATTTTGCTATCTATCAAAAGGCATTAAAGATTCTCCTAAACTGTTGGCAGAAGATGACAAAAATACTTTCGGTGTAGATTTCTCTTTTAAAAAAAAAGGTCCTCGTCACTACAAAAGGTGTCTCCTACTTCCAAAAGGTGTTCCCCAATTGGAGTCCACTCATACAAAAGGACAAACAACCTTTCGATGCAAAGAAAAACCTCTCAAGGATCTCTCATCTATATAAACAAACTCCATTCCATTGAGAGAGGCAAAACTAGATACAACTGCGTCAAGTTTCTCTGCAAAAGAATCATACTTCCTCTACGTTCAGAAACTGTATCAATATATATTTACAATTCCAAATCAAAACTGTAACCACTATCTCCTACAAATTATCTCCTGTTTTGTATTAATACAAATTTCAAGGTTCATTTCTTTAAACTTTTGAATCTTTATATGATTTTACATTTCTTTAAATAAGATTGCAAATTAAGTATGCTCTGTGTTTGATCAAGGATCTTGACATTATTGGTTTTGCCTTGTTCATTTACATCAGAAATTTATTTGTTCCGTTTTCCAAACTTAGTATATCAGCTAAAAACATGTAACCCGATCAGGTGTAACAACACCACATATTGTGTTCTTTATTTAAATTTGGTGTGTATGTGTGTGCAATTTTATTATTCTAACAATCAAACATATTATTGCCACTAACCTCTCTCGGTCAGCTAATTTAGTAAAATTATCCCAGTCATTTGAATATAGATATCACTAGCCTCTTATTAGTCAACTATTCTAATAAATTATTTTGATAATAAATTATTCTAATTATCTGAACATAAATACTATTAGCCCCTCTTTGATCAGCTAGTCTAACATCTAACAAATTTATTTTTGTTTTTTTAAATTTATGTAACAATTAATAATTGAACAATATTCATCTAACAAATTCATTTGCTTTTTGTTATATATGTCACAATTAATAATTGAACAATATACATTTAAAGTAATTATGATTTTTATAATTTTTTTTTTTTTATGATTAGCAAAGATGATGAACATTTACTTAATGTCTGTACTCATGATATAGTTTCGTAAGGATTTTAAGAAAGAAAGAAAAAAAAAAAAAACTTATCCCTTTGTCTACGCCGTAAAGAGAAGCAAAAGGCATGTCTTTGTATGTTGGGTTTTTCTTATTTACTAAAATGCTGTGTGTCCAGTTCAATATTTATGCTTAACTCAACACCCCGTATTGACCCATTTTTTAATTATTGAACATGAATATTTTTTTCTCTGAAATTTTATTTTTAATTACTTAGAAATATTCCATTTATATTTTCAATTAATCCATATCATTTCTAAATCAATTAACATTTTTTTTATAGAAAAACTAGGGGTTTACATAAATTTTGCAACTCTTTGTTAATAGTTATTACTAATTTGTTTATCATCTTACTACAACATGAATAAAAAATGTCAAAAAATAATATATAAATTGTTGAAAACTTTTTGATATTGTGATGAAATATAGTATAACAATTTAAACTTAAAATACTATTACTTGATTATTTACATGCACCAAATTTTAAATTAAATCACATAGAAGTTGTCTTAACATGATTTTGTTTATTATGTAGATTCAAGAAAAAATTGAAACAAAACTCTAATTAAATGAAAAATTAAATGTAAATTCTATCCTAAATAATGAAATTGAAAAAAATAAAAAATGAGGTAAAAAAACCCAAAAAATAAATAAAAATTCTATATTAAAAAATGAAATTAAAAAAAAAGATAAAAAAGGGTCAAAAAAATTTTATTATATAATAGAAAATATAAAAAATTATTTATTATCGGTCATTACTAAATAATAAAATTAAACAAAAACTTTACATGATAAAATTAAAAAAAATAAAAAAAAAAAAATAAAAAAAAAAAGCCCTAAATGATCAGCACAAAAACCCAAAGTGCCTGTAACAACAAAGCTCAGATGTGCGGGCTTTTTGTTTTTTTTTGGAGAGAGAGAGAGAGAGAGAGAGAGACACGATTGTTTCCTCGAGATTAACAAAACACGCTCCCTCGTGCCGAGCCCGTAACCTTCTTATTGCGTGTTAACCACATCATTACACAAAGTTTGTAAACTAAACGATTAAAAAAATATATCCAATTGGTTCATTGTTTGGAAGAACAGATAAACTGACCCAGATCTTTTAGCTGCATTGATAATTATTAGTTCTGGTAATTAGAACATCAAGCTATCAAAATGCGAAAATCATTCATTAATTCAATTTACACGGGCCATAGATTGGCATTGGGATAATTGGGACAATTCCCATAAAGACTCTTCCTCATGAGAAGCAGCATGAGAAGCATTAGGGTAAAATATCCAAATAGTTAAGAGACAGGGACCCCATGTAAAAACTAGAGGCTTGGGTTAGGAGGGTAGGAAATTCTGTGAATGAGAGAAGGCTTCTTGAACTTAAGGGTACGTTATCTCCAAAATCTGGCCGGGAGTCCTTGCCGGGGCACCGGAAATGGGCCATACTGAATCCCATTTTGTGATCCCACCACTTCCCACCTGCAAAAAAGAATTTTATCAATTTTGCTCACAAGATCTCAGATTTCAGCGAGCTAACTGGTCCCCAGGAGACGACCAAACATGGCAATAAGATGGGATTTTGTCTGTCCATGATACTGTACCTGAATTTGGTCACTATATGATGGATCAAGATGAGTATCTCCAGCTTGGCGATCTCGTTGCCAGGGCAAGCATGCACGCCATTTCCAAATGGCATGAAAGTGTTGGGTTTTGGAGCAACCTGCATCCACCGGCAACCAAGACAAAAGAAAGGCTTACACCTAATTTTTTATGAAGATTTCTTTCTTATTTTGTTTTTATCACATACCTCAAACCTTGACGGGTCAAAGATGTGAGGATCAGGAAAGAATTCTGGATTGTGATGAATGTTCCTGAACATTGGCAGCACCTTCCAGCCCTTTGGTATTAGGTATCCTATATATAGCATTAACAAATTCTCTGTTTTAGAAGAATATAGCTTTTAAATACCATTATCATCACAGAGAAGTTCTTGCTCGAGTCCTCACCATTATATTCAACATCAACCACTGCTTCCCTGAATGTGAAAGATATGATGCTCGCCATCCTCAAGCTCTCTAATATAACCTGTAGATTCCATATAATTACTAGATTCTTTCTTAATTAAGCAAACTTCAGCGATAAGAATATCTTGAATGCAAACAGTATTAATTTACCCTATATGTAAGTGGCATGTTTCTTGTCTGTGCCCATGTTAGAGGCTTCTGTCCTCTTCCATTCACTTCATATATCTCCATTTGTTCTGCCTGGAATGTATTCACAGCTACTCGATTTATTTCAAGAACTAACTTACAAACAATAAATGAGATTTTTCTAGGGATTTCTCACCTTGACAGCTTCTAGGAGTTTCTGGTCATCATGGAGGAATTTCAGAATCCATGTCAGAACACTAGCTGTTGTGTCCTGAGCAGCAAAAAGCACTCCTATAATGTTGTCAGCAATTTGATCTTCAGTTAGGACTTCTCCCTTCTCATTTTTGAAGTTCAGAAGATGGCCCAAGAAATCCTTCTCTAGTAGTCTTTTCTCTTTTCTCTCACAAATTATCTCACTTAATATCTGATTAAGCCTTTTCCTTGCCTTTGATAACCATAAAGAAATAAAAAGAAGAAGTCAGATTCAAATTCTTATGCGGCTACTATTGACATATATGGATAGATGATGGACAGGACATTTCTTACCAAAAGAGCTTTGTGGTAAGCAGTTCCTGGAATTTTTGTAGGAAATGAATTGTAACCCTTATCAACTATGTGGTAGTTGTCACTAAGCATCTCTCTATGGTTGCTGTCCAAGTGACCAAAGATAGAAAGAATGCCGACTTCAAAAGAAAACTGTGTGGAGGACCAAAGGAAAAGGAAAAAAATCACTAACCAAAGAATCCTGATGTAAACATAAATTTGAGGACCCAGTGATCAGAAACTCAAAGAAGAACACAACAACAAAATTCTTATTAGGAACCAATCCATTGCAGTAAAAGGGAGGAATGAACAATAAGATTACAACCCCATTTTCTTAAATAATAGACAAGTCAAAACGGCATTTAAGTAGCTTGAGCCTTGCATATGTACGCTAGAGAGCTAGTCATAAGCTGAGTACTCTATTTTGTTTGGTTAATAAATAATATTTTATTTACTTGTGACAAAAATAAAAAGTTTACTTCTTTTGGAGCAAACCTTCTTCATTTCATGATATGTGTTGATGATATGCCCATTGGACCATGATTCTATGGCAGAGATGGCTACGGATTCTATACTGGGAATTAGTTTCCGGATCTTGTCTGGGGATAAAGAACTCTGAACCAACTTCCTTAGAAGATTGTGGTAATCTCCTTGGTGAAAAAAGAGAGCTGAAGGGCCGATCATCTTCTCTTTGCTTTTGGGGTATGTAGGCTTGAACAGTTGAGCATGAGTCACCAGCACAAATCTTGCACCCTCAGGGCTAGCTAGCATAACACAAGGGCAGCCAAGTATGTGGCTTTTGAATACTTCTCCATGCCTGAAAAAAGAAAAAGAAAAAAATAACAAGACTGGTTTGGCAAAAGTTCAAATCCATGCAAAGGGGAATCTTGAGAAAGGAAATTAAGTTCATATGGTAATTACTAGAACCTTTTTTGCTTTGTAGCAAAGAAGACATTTGGGTCTTGAGTATAAAGTTGAAGAGTTTCGCCTACATATGGCCATCCCATTGAACCTGGAGGAAGCTTAGCTCTTTGTTTAGGTATCCTGTTCTTCTTCTTCAAGAAAGGATAAGAAAGAAGACTTGAAAGGAAGAGGCATACGTATGCTAGAATTGAAGCAATCTCCATGCAAATGTACCTCTCTCTCTCTCCTAAAAAATTTAAAGAAAAAAAAGTACCCTCTTCCTCTGTTTGTCTCTGTGTCTTGGATGCTGCTAGGTTGGTTGAGAATGTTATGTGATCGATGCGAGGGTGGAGGGAGTGGTGGTGATTATATAGAGGAAGGGGGCAGTTGATGGAGACTAAACAGCTGTGTTGGTGGGAGATTTTGGCAACTTTCTTTTAAGGGATTGGCCAGATTAGTTTGTTAAGATTTATACTTATCCCAGGTTGCAGTATCAGCATCGAACAAGTTACTATTGACTTTGTATTAGTTTACTAGAAATTAATCATTCCTTGGACATTTTAGGTAAATGGTCTGATTTTGATCGTCCAGGACCAGAAGCAGATACGTTCTTTGTCGGCTCACAGTTGATGTTTCCTGTTTAATTAGAAAGACAAAATTGAATAGCTAAACCTGGTTTTTTGGGAAATCATGTTTCTGTAATTTGTTTTTTCATCATACAGTTGAATCGATGTGTTTGGATTCCCTGATTTATAGAAATTATCATTTTAATTTTTTCCCTTATGCAATGAAATATCAAATTGGCAATTTACATGAAGCGAGTTGTAATAAGTTAATTAGTTGTATCTTTCATGTCAATAAGGCACATTATGATAACGAAATCAATCTGAGCCATGCCTTAGAAAGAATCATTCGACTTGAAAGTCACGCATTAAGTTATCTTAAAATCTAATTTAATTATAAAAGTTGGGTATAATCTTAATTGTTAGGTTAAAAAATAATCCAATAACTCTAATTTTGTTCGTACATATGATTTAGAAAAACAAATACTTTGCTGGATTCAATTTCACACCTTGGTTTGTATTATATTCTTGATTAGTTAAAAGTCAAATATTTTTTAATATGTTTTTATAGTTAAAAAAATTTAAATAAAAATAAAAAGATTTATGCATACATGTAATCAAATAAATCTATAATTATATATTTAATAAATAAATAAATAAATTGTAAATAAAAATAAAAATAAAAATACTAAGAGATAGATATATATTAAGATATTTAATCTTACAAGCTGAGTTATTTACCAAATTATGATTTTTAAATTTGCTTATAAAAATAATTTTTTTATTTAAGAAAAAAATAATAGAAATACAAGTACAAATTAAATTGAATACAATAACAAAACACTTTGTAAGGCTATACATATTAGAAATATTTTTTAAAAATATTTTTTTATTTTTAAAAATAAATTTCATATATGCAAAAGAAAAAAATTATAGTTGAATCATAAAAACTTTTCAAAATTTAAATGTATAAAAAAAATTTATCATTTAAAAGAGACTCTAAATAAAATAAAAAAGAAAAATAATATTAATCTAAATATAAATAAAAAATTAGAGAAAAAACCATATAAAAAGGCATCATTTTTTAAAAAAATAATTAAAATAAAAAAAATAATTTAGAAAAAAAATTCAAAGGCTAGGCGCTGTTAAGCATAATAAGTCAGGATAGTCCGCTTAATTCATTTCATTAAGGTCCAATTGTATGCAAAAAAATTTATCATTTAAAAGAGACTCTAAATAAAATAAAAAAGAAAAATAATATTAATCTAAATATAAATAAAAAAATTAGAGAAAAAACCATATAAAAAAGCATCATTTTTAAAAAAAAAAATTAAAATAAAAAAAAATTTAGAAAAAAAATTCAAAGGCTATGCACTGTTAAGCATAATAAGTCAGGATAGTCCGCTTAATTCATTTAATTAAGGTTCAATTGTGTGCTCCACACAACTACCCCTTTAATTGTAACTAGGAGTGGTTTTGAAACGCAGAAACAAACAGGCTCTTAGCTGGACAGGTCCACACAACTACCCCTTTAATTGTAACTAGGAGTGGTTGTCTGCCACAAATTTTATTGAAAAAAATAAGATGGTATTTTGTTTGTTTTATCTAGAAAATTGAGGTTTATTTTTTTTTTCTATCCAAAAACTTGTTCTCAATCTATTTTTAACCAAAAATACTTTAGAAATTGTGATAAACCTACATGTGGCATAAAAAATATTTTAAAAATCAAAATTAACCCGAAATTAAAAATCAAATTGAGCTCAAATATGTTTCCTCATAAACTTTAAAGATGAAAAAAATATTTAATATGAACTCCTCTTATCAAATAAAATTATTTGACATTAATTGTGATAATTTTGGTGGTGTAAATTGATATTAATGATTTTTTTTTTTTACCGCTAGAATTCTATGACCTTTCTTTTTCCTTTATCAACTAAGGACTAAAAAAACAAAATGAACTATTATATTAAAACTAAATTTAAAATAATTGAGACACCAGAATCATATAATTTGTGTTATTTGTAAAGTAAAAGGACCAAAATATATCTTTATTAAAATTTCTGACACACCATCCATGTATGTTTTTTAAATTTTAGTTTTTATTCTTTCAATTTTATTATTTTCTAACAAATCCAAATCAATTAGCCTTTGATCATAATTAAATTATTTAAAATAAAATTTTGAAAAGCAAAATATTTTTTTAAAAAATAAATAAAATCATCCATAATATTTTATAAGTGAAGAAAGAGCGTTGACTGCAAAATGTTCACCCCCACATCGTTTTAAATTTTAAATAAGTGCTTCTATTAGTTAATGGTGCGTAGAGAAAAGAACATACCTATAAAGGAATTATGTGTCCCCAAACCAAAGAACATACCGTTCCTTGAAAAGACGGTCACGGTGCCTAATTCATGCTGGCCAGTAGGAGGCTGGTCGGAGTTTTTAAGAGCGCTAGACGCAATTAAAATGCTAAGGTCTATTGAAGCTTACGTATATTATTATTTATATTAGAATAGATTTTTAAGAAAATAGATAAGAAAGGTATAAAACAAAATCACAATAATACAAATTTATTTGGCCTACATAACAGAAAGTTTAATATTGTATTGTTGCTTAAATATTGTATCAGTTGTAAATTTTAAAGCACTAGCGTAACCCATCTCATCCATCCAGATTTACTAAATTATATATATATTTTTTAATTCTTATTTAATATATTTATCAATTATAATCATATGATTAAATATTTAGATTTCTTTTTTTTTTCCACCTAAGATCTTTTAAATAATCATTAGATTGTCTATAGATGACTAAGTTAACTATTATATTGAAGCAACTCTTGCAAATAAGAATATTTTTTATTAATTTTCTTTTATTAATTTTCTTTTATATCTTTTTTATAAGTTGATCGTGTTATTTTCTTATTAGTTAAATTAATTGGATTCTCTAGATAATTTTTATAAAATTTAATTTTAATTTTAAATTAAATAAAAAATCAAATCAAGAAGTTTATAAATTTAATAATATGTCTAAATTTTTATTTAATGTGTAAACTTCAATGCTTAAAAATACTCGGTATTTTTAAAGGCTTTTCAATTGAAGATAAATATTAAATTGTTATTTTTAAATATTTTTAATATCTTTAATCAAAATCTGAACAGACAAAAACATTAATCTAACACTAGACTTTACAGGCCGTACAAGACACTTTAGCCCTCGCGTTTTACGGCCAGCTCCTAAGACGTTGCATGCGCAAGCTTTCCACACGTCTCTGTCCTGATTAATCCATGTGCCTAACTCACGACTCATGCTTAACTTGTACATGCATCAGTGTAGAGGAACAGGGATGGTAGTCTCACCCGACCCAGGTTCGAACTTCAGTCAAACTAGAAATAAATAAATAACTTTAATTTTTTTAAAAAATATATATATTAAGATAATTGTAGTCCATGTTTCATCAGGCTATAAATATCCTATGAATATGCAAAACTGGATTGGGTTGTATTTGGGTATGAGAAGTTCATGTCCATAGTCGGGTCACGATTGAATAATTATTTTGCGTTTAAATTCGGGTATAAAACTTCATTCATGGTTATTTATTGTCTTCCCCGAGGAAAGAAGCGGTCTATTCCTGCCTCGGGGGGGCG